>NW_015628701.1:10259-16148 GCF_001515625.1 Sinocyclocheilus rhinocerous | reverse complement strand
TCACACGCCTTGAGTGAGCGGAGGCCGGAGGCCTAGAGAGACCGGCGGACTAGAGTATGCGGAGGCCGACTTGAGTGAGCAGAGGCGGACGGGCTTGAGAACGGCGCAGCCGGCGGATTCGACGAAGTTGCGTCCAGCGGGCTTGCGCCAACCACATGCGAATATTACAGCGAGAATAAAAGTTACTCCTTCTTTCTTTGCGTGAACATTTGTGTGGCGTTATGCAAATCTTCCCACATCGTGACATAGACATGTGGGGGCGTATTCGAACGAACCGTTTTAGGTAGGTGTGTTTGACTCTTAACTTTTATAAAGAATATCTCTTTGGATTTGAGACTTTAGTCTTTGCAACTTTACAGATCTTCTTTATGCACCAAGAGCTTGTAACACTCCAAAGAGAAAGGAAAAATTTAAATAGCATCATATGACCCCTTTAAAGCTACTTAATTACAATGAATCAGTAAATATCATAGAAGAACAAGAATCTGAGCTTTGCCCAATAGTCCATAAAGCATTATGCATTTTTTTTAAAGTAAAATACATATCTACTTATGAACAAGGAAGCAAGGAAGCCAGGGTTGTGTGCAATTCAGAATTGAATAGATAATTACTTATTCGTTCTGATGTAACTCCTGTAATTAAGAAAGAAAGAACGAAAGAAAGAAAGAACTTTATTATAATTTTAGTAGCTTTATTAAGCCATTGAATACAGAGCCATTTAAATGAGCCTGCCTCAAATTCAAGCTTGTCAAATCAGTATTAGAGTATCATATTATATCATATATCATATCATATCCAATAAGCATCCAGTTTAGACTCAAAAACAGTTGTTAAATTATTTTTTGCCCCTGATATTTTTTGTTTCCCCTTCAGTTACTCGAGCTGCATCAAAACGCTTTGGAGAACGCCTCTGCGTGTCCGCGTTCTGAAGCATGTGTGGAATCAGTCCAATAGAGAAGCGAGACGTCACGAGCAGGGTGACGTGAGCAACCAGGAAGCATAAAGGCCCATCCAGCAAAGCGCATGTTAGCTTCTGATCTTCAGTAAGCGTGCTGTGGTGTGTGTGTGTTTGCAAAGCACGTTATCAGTCAGTCAGCTTTTCTCTATTAGAAAGTTACAACATAAGCAAGTGTAAAGAGAAAAAAAAAATCTAAAATGGCGAGTGTTTTCCCCCCTGCCAACGCTATCTTGCGGGTGGGGATACACATGGTCTGTGCGTCATCTGTTTGGGAGTGGAGCATGCTCGGTCAGCTCTCGAGGGGGCTGAATCTGTCCGAACTTCAAGATAAGGACAGATTCTTTCTGCTGGATACCCTCTGGCCTCTTTGGCGATGCAGTAAACAATCAGGAGGCAATGAAGCAAGTGGTGGCATTCCAACGCTTTCTCCCTCATTGTTCCCAGGTCCCATTGCTTGTCCTTATCTCGGTCCTCACCCGCTAGATCCACAGCCCCCTTTCAGGGTTCGTAAGCAGGCTCGGCGGTTTCATCCACCTAGAGAGAGAGCCAGGCATTTCATCTATCTTCCTCCTCCGAGATTGATGTGATGAGCATTGATACTGAGGAGACAGTGGAATTGCCCCCACAGTCCCTCGCGTATGAGGAGCTCGTGGAGGTTGTGACTCATGCTGTAGCCAAGTTAAACATTGACTGCCTAGCTGAGAAGCAGGAAGTTTGTCTAAAATCAAGCTAGATGAACCCTTCCTGCGTGTAAGATCGCAACCATCACGTCGGGGCCTTCCATTTTTCTCCGATCTCCTCAGTGAGATGTCGAGGTCATGGGATAAACCATATTCATCCCGTATCTTCAGCCCCACTATTGCAAATTATTCCAGCATTGTGGGGTTGAATTAGAAGGGATATGGGGCGATGCCAATGGTGGAGCAGACGCTCGCGAGCTATCTCTCCCTGTCTTCAGCATCGTCCCTGAAGGCCCTGAAGCAACAGGCCAATTAGATTGACATCCGGTCTGGTGGGGAAAGCTTATACGGGGGCAGGTCAGGCTGGCGCGTGTCTGCACACTATGGTGGTGTTGCAGGCATACCAGGCCGACCTGCTCAAGGACCTGGATGAGAAGGAGGAAGGGAAATTGGACGTAGTTGCCACAGATTTGTCTCTCCAAGTAACCAAAGAAATGGCCAAAGCCATCGGCCGTTCAATGGTAGCACTGGTGGCTATGGAGAAGCATTTGTGGTTGAATCTGTCCAAACTTCAAGATAAGGACAGCTTCTTCCTGCTGGATACTCTGCTCTTGCCCTCGCTCTTGCAGTAAACAATGTCGTCGAGAGGTTTCAGGAGGCGATGAAGCAAGCAGCGGCATTCCATCACTTCCTCCCTCGCTGTTCCAAGGTCCTCGGGGCTGCTGAGCGGGAGCAGACCCAGCCGTCAAACTCCTCCTTATACTGTTATTCTGTCTAAAAAGGCCATGAGCGTCAGGACCACTCGGCCATGAGCGTCAGGGCCCTGAGGGCAGACCCCCCTGGGGAGGAGAGGTACACACCTGAGAATATAGTGCCCGATTATCCTCAGTGCCATCAGGGAGCCACTCTGCCAACCCTGCCTCCCCCGGTGCTTCAGGGCTCAGTGAGCTCCAACGAGTGAACTTCCTAGCTGCCGCCCGGAAACGGTACGGCACGGGAATGCTCGTCCCCTCAAGTGAGGGCACTAGAGTTGTCAGGTTGGTCGTTCCCTGCTGGTCATCCAATTCGGGGCACCGAAGTGACTCCTCTAACCACACCAGAGGCCATCCTTGAGAGGTTAGTTCCCTTAGTAGACTTTCTGGCAGCTTGGAAACTTTTGCCAAATTTCTCACAATGGGTCCTGCAGACTGTAGAAAAAGGCTACAGAATTCAGTTCGGTTCTTGACCGCCTCGTTTTAACGGGGTCATTCTCACACTAGTGGGCTCAGAGCAGGCTCTGGTAATAGAACAAGAAATAGACACTCTCTCTTGAAGGAGGCCATAGAACGTGTTCCTCCTCTCTTTCGAGAGTCTGGGGTCTACAGCCTTTACTTCATCGTTTCCGAAGAAGGATGGGGGGTTGTGTCCAATCATAGATCTGTGTCTACTGAACTGCGCTATCAAATGCCTTCGGTTCAAGATTCTCACTATCAAGCAGATCATGTCTCAAATCCGGTCCAAGGACTAGTTTGTCAGGGTAGATCTCAAGGACGCATACTTCCACATATCCATCCTTCCTCAACACAGGAAGTTCCTGAGGTTTGCTTTCGGGGGACAGGCATACCAGTATTGGGTTCTTCCCTTTGGCCTGTCACTCTTACCCCACACTTTCAAGTGTGTCGATGCTGGTCTGGCTCCACTGCGACTCCATGGCATCCGCATACTCTAACTCAAACTACATCGTCAATTGGTTGATTCTAGCTCAATCGGAGCAGATGGCGGCTCGGCGTCAAGATCTCGCCCTCGCCCATATGAAAGAGCTGGGGTTAAGGCTAAACACAAAGAAAAGTATTCTCTACTACAGTGAACCACTTATATGGGCGTGGTGTGGGATTCAACAATGATGCAGGCAGGTCTGTCTCCTGCTCATATCGAATCGATTCTCACAGCCGTAAGGAGAGTGAGAGAAGGCCAGTCACAACTTGATACTTTTTGGCCTGCTGTACATGAAACATTTGCAGTGGTGGCTCAGGACCAAATGGTTTTCCCCAAGAGGAAATCCGCTTCGCATGATCAAGGTCACACAGTGATGCTTACGTGCCACAGACATGTGGAGGAAACCTTGATTCCTGTCTCAAGGCCTGACGTCTGGGCTCATTGTCATTGTGTAATGCTAATGACGGATATCTCTCTTACGGGCTGGGGAGCGGTCATGAGTGCCCGCTCTGCCCCGGGTCTGTGGAAAGACCCATCTCACGCAGCACATAAATTGTCTGGAGATGCTGGCCGTGTTTCATGTACTGAAACACTTCCTTCCAGACCTGAGGGGTCATCATGTGCTTGTCCACACAGACAAAACATCGGTGGTCTCCTACATCAACCGGCAGCGGGGTTCTGCGCCGCTATACAGGCTGGTGCACCAGATCCTCCTTTGGGCTCAGGGAAAACTCCTTTCACTCAGAGCAGTTTACATTCCTGGGCACCTGAATCAGGTGGTGGAGCTCCTTTGGAGGTAGTTCGGCTAGGCGGAAGTGGATTTGCATCGCAGGAAACGACACACTCTCTGCTTGGGCTGGACGCCATGGTGCAGACATGGCCAAGGCTTTGTCTATACACTTTTCCCCTGATCGCTCTGCTCCCGGGAGTTCTGGAGAGAGTACGCTGGGACGGGGTCCATCTTTTGCTAGTATCCCCGTTCTGGCCGGCCCAAGTATGGTTCTGGAACCTTGTGTCCCTTCTCGACAGCTCTCCCTTGGAGATTCCGATCAGGAGGGACCTTTTCTCTCAGGCGGGGGGCTCCATCCTTCACCCCCAGCCGGAGTGCTGTGGTGTGGCCCCTGAGGGGGCACAGCTCTTAGCAATCTGGTCTCTCAACCGAGGTTGTTGAAACCATACGCAAGTCCAGAGCTCCCGCCACAAGGAAACAGTACACCTTGAATTGGAGATTTTTCACTTCTTGGTGCGGACAGCAACTGCAAGACCCAGTCAACTGCCCAGTTGGTACAGTACAGCGCACCAAGGTGCCCTCATAGGACCTGGCGGTGGTTCTGGAGGGCTTGTGCAATGCCCCCCTTGAACCCACTGAGGAAGTTCCAGACAAGTTCCTCAATCTAAAGACAGTCTTCCTCCTCACTATTTCTTCCTGTAAAAGGATAAGGGATGTTCAGGGACTTTCTGTTTTGTGCCTGGAGTTTTCCCCTGGGCATGGTTAGGGAATTCCTTTACCCGAGGCCTAGTTAGGTCCGCCTAAGCAGAGATTTGCAGCGACCAAGCAGACTATAAGTAGGTGGGTGGTCGAGACCATTTCACTGGCGTGTCTGACCTCCCATCATCTATGGGAATCAGAGTGCACTTGATCCTGGAGTATGGCAGCCTCCTATGCTTCTCATTGGGCGTGGCCCTGCAGGACATTTATGCTGCAGCGGGCTTGTCCTCTCCACACACATTTGTCCGCTTCTACAGCCTCTACCTGGCATCTACCCCAGGGTCCCAATTCCTCTCGTCTTGATGTGCTTGCCAGATACATGCCAGACAGAAACTTGTTAGTATGGCACAGTGGGTATTTTCGCTCCCAAAGCATTTGGATGCAGCTTCAGTTCCTAAAGGGGAACATCGCTAGGTTACATATGTAACCATGGTTCCCCGAGGGAACGAGGCGCTACGTCTCCTTGCCATACTCCCTGCATGCGCTTACTTCATCAGAAGCGAACATGCGCTTTGCCGGATGTGCCTTTGTGCTTCCTGGTTGCTTAAGTCACCCCGCTCATGATGTCTCACTTCTCTATTGGACTGATTCCACACATGCTTCAGAACGTGGTCACACAGAGGCATTCCCCAAACCGTCGCATTCCCTCGGGGAACCATGGTAACATACATAACCTAGGGACATGTTCTTGGCCTTGTTTTAGTTTTTGCCATAAGAGACTTGTACAAACATGGTGAAAATGAACTGGGGTGCCTTTATGTCATTGCATTTGAAAAGACACCCCATCTATCCACTGCAGTTTCACATGTATCTTTCAGTCCAGAGTTCAGGGTGAGCATAAGGTCACAATGAGAAAAGCCAGAGATGTGTGTGAAGACTGCAGGTTATTACAAACACTCACTGATATGTTAAGATTAATTTTAATTAATCTTATTAATTAAAATTAATTAATTAAAATAAAATTAATTAATAAAAATTAAATATATATATATATATATATATACAGTAGGTACGGAAAGTATTCAGACCCCCTTAAATTTTTCACTCTTTGTTATATTGCAGCCATT
>NW_015628701.1:9781-10098 GCF_001515625.1 Sinocyclocheilus rhinocerous | reverse complement strand
TTTGAAAAAAAAAAAAAAATTTAAATGCCCAGATCAAAGCAGCAGTTAAAACTGGAAACTCTTGCATTAAAAATTGAGTTTGGCCTTTTCAGACTTGCCTTGGAGTGTGGGTTTGTGTCACATTCACGTAAAACTACAAAAGCTACTTTGAATTGCATTTAAGTGAGTGTTGCCAAATGGCGTAAAACTGATGTGAAATAAATATGACTGACAAAAACAGTAGAAAAATAAGAGCCTGTTAATGAGGTTCACAATACGTGGAGAGAGTCTCCATTACAATTCTATTCAACTCAATGGCTGTTGCTTGGCTGGCACAG
>NW_015628701.1:5365-8450 GCF_001515625.1 Sinocyclocheilus rhinocerous | reverse complement strand
ACAATTGATCCAATCCGGCATATTGTGTTATATTATCAAAGTATATAATATAATCGATTTAAATTAAATATATAAATAAAAAATACATCAGTAGCATGTTTCAATATGTTCTGTGGTTAAATAATAGAGAGCAAAAAAGAAAAGAAAATATTACTGGAATATTGCAGTGTAATCAAATGTACCATGTTCTTGAACCCAGAACTGAATCGCACTGATTACTGTTGATGAGGAAATTAATTCTAGGTGGGTTAAGAATCAGTGGTCTAAAAATCCTTATATTTTTTTTTTTGCATGTGTTTAAAAAAGCCTTTACCTACAGCGTGACCTCATTTAAAGCTAGCTGATTATTGTAAGTGAACAATGAAATGAAAGTAAGTAGATTTAAACTATCACAATATTGGCTGTTAATATGCTAGAGCTAAGAGTAAGCATATGTCTGTTTACATGCAGGCAAATACATATGGCGAAAACATGAACAAGGAGAGCTGTTGAAGTTTAACTCACTTAGCTCAATCTGAAATAAAACTACAAAGTGTTTTTTTCTTTCTTTTTTTTGGTGTAATTACACATGAGGATTAGAGGACAAATTCCAGGAAAGGCATTAGCAATTAGAACTCTGGAGGCTGACAAGGTATGTAATTATAGGCAATGTGTGTGATTAAGGAAAGAGGTTCGATAAATTGCATTAACATACTATAAAAGTCAGAGAGGAGATCCCACTAGGAGGCCCAAAGAGGCTAAAGACAGATGCAAGTATTGATTTCACATTCCTGATGGAAATGTATTTGGTGACTACAGAGGAATGAGGGCCGTTTCACACAAACACAGTCAGAGACTCTCAGATCATAAAGACCGAAGCCAACTGTGAATGTGAATTATGTTTAAAAAATGCATGGTGACTGTAACAAAGAGAGAGCAGACATATGCAAAGATAAAAAGTGTTAACAGCGATGGCTTTGTTTCATGTGCAACATTAATGATCAGAAGAGAACCGCCATATAGAAAGAAGTCCTGAAACTACAACCCACATCCAATTAAGCACACAATTCAAATTCTCGCATACTCAGACATGCCTCTTCTTTGTCTATACTTCCCTTTGATCTCCTTGACAGTAATTTTCTCAGGCAAACCAGGTGTGCTCTTTAATGAGCCATTAAGTTCACAAATGCAGTCAATGCCAGGAAACCTCTGAGAAGTTGGCTGTAATTGATGGGACAGGCCATGGGAGCATAGCAAGGCTCATTTCTGAAAGGTGATTAAGGGAAGTTGCCTCAGTGTGAAGGCACTGCTCGCTTTGGCTCTCTCTGACTCTCTGGACAATTGCCCCAGCTTCTTGAAGTCAAAAAGGAGAGAGACGGATGGAAGATGGAGGATAGAGTGGTGGGGGGACTGAGACAGACGCCTGGCACAGCCTGAAACACAGCTGTCGGCTTTAATCGACTTTTTGGTTGGGAAGGATTTTCTCGTCCAAAGACCAACACCCTAAAATCTGCTTAGAGGCCTACTGGCAGAGACCTCCAATCCCACAGCCCAATGCCACATTGTAACCTACATGCTGATGGATTGGCAGAGACATGAGATGTCTGTAGTAAGGTACTGGAAGTACTGCTGTCTTTTTTGGTGTGGCGAAACCTAACTGCATGTGGCACCTCAATTATGATGGCTTATGAAAGTATTTTTCAGACAAATGGTGGCAGACGAAAAATACTTTCTTCTTTAGTTGGAACAATACTTTTTTTTCCCCCTCTTCTTCCTCTTAAAAAAAAAAATCAATGTTACTGGCAATATGTCACATTATGTTAATGCTAATTATAATTGTTGTAACTTTTAACATTTCTGATGGTACAAATTCAGCATCTTCTCTTTCTCATGTTGATGTTTAGCTGCAAGTACAGTAGTTTAACCCAGGCCTGTCTGAGTAAGAAATGGTTCCATTTACATTTCCACTTGAGCATGGTTCACTTTGGTGTTATTACAAACCGTTCCGGCATGAAGTTCTTAGCATGGTTAGCTAACAGCTAATGATGTAAAATGACTCTAAAAACTTCCACGAACTCACCCCAGTTTAATTATTACTTTAACACACAGAGTCCGACAACTTTATGAACTTCTGACTGAAAGTAGAATTACTTAGGCTGTCCACATTTGCTGTCAAATCTTTGCTCATATATATCTTAACACTTACTTCAACTGCAGCTTAGGGTTATTTGATTATCTAAACATTATTAAAAAAAAAAAAAAACACGTTTAAATGTAGAAATAAAGTATGTATCAAGTATTTGTTGGTCCAACACTCCCATAGATGCTCAGTGAGTTTAAGATCTGGGGAATTTGGAGGCCAAGGCAACACCTAGAACTCTTTGTCATGTTCCTCAGAAAAGTCCTGAACATTTCATGTAGTGTGGCAGGGTACATTATCCTGCTGAAAGAGGTCATTGCCATCAGTGAACACCATTGCCATGATGGGGTATACACGGTCTGCAACGATCTTTAGGTAGGTGGTACGTGTCAAAGCAACATCCACATGAATACCAGAACCCAAGGTTTCCCAGGTGAACATTGCCCAGAGCACATCACTGCCTCCACTGGCTTGCTTTCTTCCCATAGTACATCCTGCTGCCATCTCTTCTCCTGGTAAATGATGCATTTACCTGATCTAAAACAAAATGTGATTCATCAGACCAGACTTCTTACATTGCTCCATGATCCAGTTCTGACACTCACATGCCCATTGTAAGTGCTTTTGGCAGTGGACAGGGGTCATTGTATGCACTCTGACTGGTCTGCGGCTACACAGCCCCATAGACAGCAAACTGTGGTGGACTGTGTATTCTGACACCTTTCTATAATGGTTAACATTAAGTTCTTCAGTAGTTTGAGCTACAGCAGCTCTTCTGTGTGATCGGAATGGGTTACCATTTATGTCATATGTCAGGCTTTACAGGGTTAAAGTGTATCCAACCCTGTGAGCCATGTAAATTGAAGAGTTGATCACATCTATTGGACCTAGTCGACCAACTGTATTTTGTACAGATCTATAACCAGAGACTGTGGCTTTTCTTTTAGAGTCTTCTGGATATATATA
>NW_015628701.1:0-5145 GCF_001515625.1 Sinocyclocheilus rhinocerous | reverse complement strand
TATTCTGCATACAAAACCACGACAAAAAATGTCATTGTCTCAGTAACTTGTCATGTGTCCTTGAGCATCAATTACAGCTTGACAATGACATCTCATTCTTGTTACAAAGTCGACTTATTGTCTGCTGAGGCATGGCATTCCACTCTTCTTGAAGGGCTGTCCTCAGGTCATTGAGGTTCTGGGGTGCAGGGTTATGACCCTCTACACAACGACTCAGCTAATCCCATAGGTTTTCTATGGGATTCAGGTCTGGAGAAAGTGCAGGCCACTCAATTTGAAGTACCCCAGCCTCCAGCAGCCGTTCTCTGATGAAAATGTAAAAAGTTCATGCTACAGTGATATTATATCATGAAAGTAGGGTATTTAAGTAGAAGCATGCAGTAATTGCATAATCACAAACTATTTATTGAAACAAAAGCTATCAGCAGTGGTGGGTATACCACAACAACAACAAAAAACATAGGTTTTCTATGGGATTCAGGTCTGGAGAAAGTGCAGGCCACTCAATTTGAAGTACCCCAGCCTCCAGCAGCCGTTCTCTGATGATGCGACCTCGATGAGCTGGGGCATTAAATCACAAACTATTTATTGAAACAAAAGCTATCAGCAGTGGTGGGTATACCACAACAACAACAAAAAAGTCATTGTCTCAATAACTTGTCATTTGTCCTTGAGCATCAATTACAGCTTGACAAAGACGTCTCATGCTGTGCGGCTTGTCACATTACCATTCACAAGGTGTAGGGCAGTTCTGTATTGACTAGACACACCTGCCCAGACTGTAAAACCAGACAACAGTGGCTGATGCATAGAATTCTCCTTGACGTCTCCAACAGCGTTGGCTGCCATAATTTCTGCTCAATGTGAATCGACATTCATCAGAGAACAGCACTGAGGTCCACTGGTTCCTCGTCCAGCGCAAATGCTCCCTGATGATGACGCCTGTGCCTGGTGGTGTGGTCAGGTACCCTTGCAGGTCATCTAGCATGCAGACCATGCTGATGTAAGTGGTTTCGAATGGTCTGACGTGATTCTCGGGTGCCTCTCACTTCAGCATGTTTTGCTCAAACTTTCGCCATGGCATTAGAGCTGGTACACTGTTGTCGCTTGTGAAATCAAAATGACGGTGCCTTGAGTAGAAGTTTACAGATTAAAGGGCGGTAATTTTATAATGAGATCCCTTTGCCACATCACCAAGGGAGCGAAATCAGATGTGCTCGTTTTCTCAGACGCTTGCAGAAAAAGGCACAAAACAAAGTGATTGGGTTAATCTTGTTCATGTTTCCTTGGTTGGTAGATGCACCAGGAACCTGATTATAGCACTTAAAACCTGGAAAAGTCAGATTTTCATGATATGTCACCTTTAAATGTGCCTGGAGTTGAGTGGCATTCATAATCCGGTTCCACAGGGCACTGTTCACAAAGAAGCGGTCATCAGCATGGGATGTGGCCAAAGGACATTCACTTCTATGCCTTTCTGTGACACTTCCAGTCTCTCTGTGTCTCTGTTGCAACCTGCTGATGACACTCTGTGACACTTTAAGCTCAGTGGCAACTTCCCTCTGGGAACATCCCATTTGAAGCCTCGCAATGGCCAGGTACTGTTGATAAATTGTTAGGTGTCGTCTTGGTCTCATGATGTCAAAATGTGAACAGGATGATGAAGAGGACTGTTTAAATACAAATTGTCATTGAAGCAGAACATTTAGTGGTCAATTCATGGACCAGACACTTGTTGTGATTTTTGCGGTTAATCGCCTCATTAGAGAACAGCATGTTATGCAATAAGTACTGGAACATTTTAACAGTTGGACATGTGCATTCAAAAGTTTAGAGAATGTCAAATTAAATTAACCTGTAAAGGTTATAGTGCGTTTTAGGTGCATTCTGAAATTTCACCCGGAAGTCGAATATCCCTAACTTTTTGTGAGTAGTGTATGAGAGAGTGATAGAGAGAGAGAGAGAGAGAGAGAGAGAGATTTTGAATTGCCATCAGGCTTTTTTCCTGTTTAATGGTTGGACCTGCAGCTGAGACTCTTTATATATTACCTCCGTGTTGTTATAAAAGGTAGCATACTGATAATGTGTTTGTATATGGAGATAAACAGTACAAATCAATGCTTTTACAATCATAAACTGTGAGAACATGGTTAACAACCATCCTCTATAATACAGGATCATCCCATATTGAAATATGAAATGCTTCATCCCTTATTGAATCGATACTGGATCCAATTTGCCCCGTGTATTTCATCTGTGCACAATTAGTGTGATGCACTAATTGTAATTTCTTACGGTATTCAGGATAGATAATATGCAAATTGACATGCATACTTGAAAGCCTTCTGGAGTACAAATAACCTAATGCTTCTGCTCTCTACCTCTCTTCATTCTCTCTTTATTCTCTCTTGGCACTTACAAGTATTGTTTTAAATGGACTTAACCAGCCAGTTGGGATCCATCTGCAATTTTTAATCAATTATGCGCAAACAAGCAATCAGTATTTAAGCCAATTAGTCACACCTGTGACACGTAACACATCTGCTGCCTGCTGTGTTAAATGCATGAGCATGTATAAAGCATATCACAGTGAATAACTGCCTAATCAGCAATGTTACCATAAATACTGGCTTTAATGAGTAATCTAACACAGCCCTGCCTCCTTTTTCCAAACCACTGCACACTTGCGATATTAACTAGGGTCAGTAAAAATGAATATTAGCTTTAGCAGAGAATGCATAAACATCTTGCTAGCAAATAAGCAGTCCCTGTGTAGAGCACTGTGATGAAAGAGGAGTCTATACATAATTTGTCTTCATGCATTCTGTGGATTCAAATATCAAAATCTGAAAAAGATTAAAGCCGTTAGGGCAGTAAGTGGTGCTAGAAGAGGCACAGAAACTGCTAGCTTCACCTTGAATGTCCCATTAGCTTGATGTCAAGTAACTTCTATTTTTCAACTGAATCAATTAGTTTTTTTTTTTATGGACTCTGGCACACTACTTAAAGTAATTGCTAACAGTTATGTCATCCTAATACTTAATACCTCTGGACAGCAATATGATGGATCATAAGGTTCAGTATAAAAAAAAGAACAGTAACTCTTGAAAACAAATGGCATTTAAAAATGGCAAGGCTCATTCTGCATCAGCTTGCCACATAGAGACATTTTCTCTGGCAAGCAACAATCAAATGAGCTTTGGATGAAAAAAAAAAAAAAAGTGTTCTAAAGTGGCACCATTGAACAAAGTTTCATTAAGGTACCAAAAGCATAACATGAATATGAGGAAGGTACTGATTAAACAGGATCAAAGATTCACATGAAATAATGCAGTGCCTCCAACTCACTAGCTACATTTACGTGGACACCTTTTGTTTCAATCTGATTGATAAATTCAAACATAGTGTTTACATAAATGCTAAATAAAGTGAGCGGGTTGATGTGCCCATTTATATTTCACAAGCTTTCTGTTGGATTTGATCTTTTGACATGCACACAAATATACAGAGTTTCCCGCTGTTTCAAAATGTGCATACTAGCCTTCCTCCTCCTTTTCTTTGTTTTAAAAAGCAGACTTAATATATGTATCTGTTTTGGGTGCTAATTAGGAGACAACAAGCACATGAAGATGTGTGCTTCATTGTATTTATCAAGCAGTGAAAATGCAGCATTCTGTGCCAAAAATAAGGCATCTATGGATGCAAGTCCGAAACAAGAACTGGTGGTGCATATGTCCTGCACCATTTCACAGATACTAGTGAAAGGAAAATTTGAGAATGACACACAGTCATTTATGACACTTATAATTCAACAACAACAGCTTGTTTTGTGCGTCATACATCATTAAATCATTATTATCATTGCACATACTTTCAGCTTATTTTTTCAATCCGATCAAGTTTTACATGTCCTATCCAATGGGTTAGAAAAGGTTTAAACCACCCCTTACAACCCGAAAGAAATTTGGCCAATTCATTCCGATTTATGTGGTTGCATTTCATTCTTTTTTTATTCTGACTGTGCCACTAGACTGATTACAAACAAATTATTAGGGTCCATATAAACCCAGCTACTGGGATGACCTGGATATCCTATGAATGCAATAAAGCCCACCTGTAAAAATAGGGCCCAATGTACTGTGATTTTTTTTTCCATATTGATTTTTCACAGGAGTTTTCCTTGTAGTTTGAATTGCACGTACATTGTTGCAATTCACAACGCTAAGGAAAATATCCATAAACAATTTCCTGGTGTAAAATTACTAGTATCTTTTCCATGTTTGTATGATTTTAATGACTTTTTTTTCTTACAGTATAATGGTGTGCAAATCAACCTTGGGTGTGTTTCCCAAAAGCATGCTTGCAAGTTCCCTCATTACCAGCTTACCTCAATGACTTGCTGTTTCCCGAATCCATAGTTCCAACAATCATTTGCAGCATCGTAAAGTTGTGTGGTTGAAACTACAGGGCTCAACCTGTAAGCATAGTTTCTTGTTAGGATGCCATATAGATGCCGAACAGATCATACTCTTGAGGAAAATAAGCAAGCTAGTACAATCTACATCAAGGGTGTCCAATCCTGCTCCTGGAGAGCCAACATCCTGCAGATTTTAACTCCAATCATCTCCAACATACTTGACTGGAAGACTAAGGAAGTAATCCTGAAGACCTTGATTAGCTGATTGGGCATGGGTGTAACAAGCAGTCCACTGAACGGCAAGTTGTAAGAACCCATGTGCAGTTTATTAAACAGTGTGAAATCCAAAATCCAAACAAATGAAGACTTGAAACAGACTTGACCAGAAACAGACTTGACTTGGCATGAGCAGAAACACAACTCACCAACAGCGGGTTACACAGGGCAACATGAGGGCTATAAATACCAAACAAAGAGGGTCACATGACACAAACCAACCAAATGGGAAACAAGGCACATGACTAAAGCAACCAATCCCAACAGGCTTGTTCGACTTCATGCGGCACCGCCGCAAAGATCGGCTGACGCCTGTCAAAAGCAATGCATTCTGGTTAGAACATTTGTCCGACTTGAATCGATGCTGCAGCTGCCTTACGATCACATGTGCCATCAAAGTACCGTGGGAGCAAAACGAGACCAGCCGCCTAGGTCAGGCGCTGCAGTTGCTC
>NW_015628700.1:275328-275487 GCF_001515625.1 Sinocyclocheilus rhinocerous | reverse complement strand
GAAAGAGCACAGACAAAGCCATAGTTTGTTTATATGAAGAGATTTCTTTTATTTGTATTACTTATTTATTTGATTTTGGGCTTGTTTTAAAATTTCAATTTAATTTAGTTATTTACATTTACATTATATTTAAATTTTGTTATTTAGCAGACGCTTTTA
>NW_015628700.1:270190-275251 GCF_001515625.1 Sinocyclocheilus rhinocerous | reverse complement strand
CAAGTGCTATATTAGTATATTATTATAATAGTGTTATATTTCAATTTCAAAAAGAGAAGTACAGTAGTTTGTCCAAGCAATAATAAAAGGACACATTTAATTTATAATTTGTCTTAAATCTCATTTTGTTAAAAAAAATCGTGAATCGAATCGTGAGTTGAGTGAATCGTTACATCCCTATTATTATTACTATTATTGTTTACTCAACAGAAACTTGGAGTGCCATTAGAATAGAACAATGTTTGAAAACAAAACAAGGGCTGGGGGCCTTCACATACTCTTGCAGACAATGGAGGACCTTGTTGAGAAGCACTACCATAAAACCAGAGGTTAACCAGCTCATGCAAGTGCAGTAAGAGCAGAGGTGAGCGAGGAGGATGATCTCTTACCGATGGGTTTGGGCACAGCCATGACCTGAGTGCAGTCGAAGGGCAGGTTACTGAGAGACCAGATGACCGGATGAACCTTCTGCATGATGTTTAGAGAGATGGCCACGATACTGCACGTGTCGTGACGCACTGCCACACGCCTGAACATAACAAACAACACCGCTGCTAAAGACTGAATGCATATGACTGAGACCGGAAATACATGTAATGAAGTGCTGATCATCAGATAGACAGTCGCACCCTGGCCACGTCTGATTGGGCTCAAACAGAATAAGCAGTGTGGGCTCGTAGTAACCGTGGAGAAACTTCATATCGATGATGTTTAGGAGCTTCTCGTCCTGTTCACGAACATCAATGATGTAACTGGGAAGGAAACTTGATTTCTGCCTAAAAAAGAAATATTTTGAATGAGATCTTGCTGTAAATAAATAGCAGTTTAATTTGAATAGAGTCTGATAAGCTACAGTTAAAAAGTTTGGGAATTAATACTTCCATTTAGCAAGGACACATTGAATAGATAAAAAAAGTGACAGTAAATACAATTAGGATGTTACATTTCTATTTCAAACAAATGCTATTCTTTAGAAATTTCTTCAAAATTGTTATTAATCAGAAATGTTTCTCGAGCAGCAAATCAGCATATGATTTCTGAAGGATCATGTGACACTGAAGATCAAATCAGCTTTCCATCACAGGAATAAATTACATTTGAAAATATATTACAATAGAAAGCAGTTGTTTTAAATTGCAATAATATTTAACAATTTTACTATTGTTACTCTATTTTTGTATCAAATAAATTTGACCAAAAAAACAAACAAACATTAAAACTAGTGCTGTCAAATGATTAATCGCATCCAAAATAAACGTTTTTGTTTACATAATATATGTGTGTGTACTGTGTATATTTATTATGTATATATAAATACACACACATGCATGAATATATTTTGAAAATATTTAACATGTATTTACATGTATATATTTATATTATTTATATTACAGATAAATATATTTAATATATAAACATAACATATTTTTCTTAAATATATACATGTATATGCGTGTATTTATACAGACATAATAAATACACACAGTACACACACATATGTGACCCTGGCAGGGCCGTTTCTAGGCATAGGCGAGCTAGGCGGTCGCCTAGGATGTTCCATGAAGATATTTTGTAAATTTCCTACTGTAAATATATCAAAACTTAATTTTTGATTAGTAATATGCATTGCTAAGAACTTCATTTGGACAACTTTAAAGGTGATTTTCTCAATATTTAGATTTTTTTGCACCCTCAGATTCCAGATTTTCAAATAGTTTCAATGTATCTCGGTTAAATATTGTCCTAACAAACCATACATCAATGGAAAGCTTATTTATTCAGCTTTCAGATGATGTATAAATCTCAATTTCGAAAAATTGACCCTTAAGACTGGTTTTGTGCTCCAGGGTCACATATATTATGTAAACAAAAACTTTTATTTTGGATGCGATTAATCGTTTGACAGCACTAATTAAAACATTAAAAAACTTTTTTTTTTAATCTTACAAAAACATTAAAATATCTTAACAACCACAAACTTTTCAGTGGTAGAGTAATCATTTAAAATGTCAGGAAATATTTAGAAAATATTGTCCGCACCCCTCTCCCACAATGCCTTCTTGTTCTTCGGTCAGCGTGTCCTTCCTGAAGGGCAGAACCACCAGACAGGTGCCGTACACCAGCATGACAATGCGGCGGTTCTCTGGGTCCACCATGGGGATGTGCACATGGGGATGTGCACATTCTGATCAAACCCTTCCTGAAACCATCCAAACACACAGCACACAGCCATCAAAACACACCCCTGCCTCCACAGATCAGCAGCTCAACACATGCTCATAAACACAGTACACACCCTCAACTCCGGCTCCTCGAAATAGTGCAGCGACAGCGTCTTGAGGTCATGCGTGCCTGGATCATACTCCACAGCTGAGAGCTGGAAGAAAAACAAACACAGACTTTAGATACTCTACAAAGATTTTCTTTCGCAGGAAGTAGCTGTGATGCAGTCACACGTACCTTGGCATCTTTGAAGCTGAGGAGCAAGGCGTCTCTGTTGGTGCCCGCGAGCTGAACGCTGGCCATGGACATCACATTTCCAAAGAGAGAGAAGGACACCACCTGCTCCAGCTTCTCTTTACGGCTCTTGCCATCTACAATTGAATATTAATAATCATAACAACAACAATAACAGCAATGTTAATAATTATAAACCCAGTAATAAAATCCATTTTAATCTACAGGATGCTTGACTGCAGAACAAAAATGAAAAGTCTTACCTGACGACTTCTCCGATTTGGAAGTGCTCTAGAAAGCAATGAGAGAAAATCATTAATGTTTACACTAATGACCCATTTAAACCAAACAAAACCAAACCAAGTGGCATTTATTCTAAAAATATAAAGAAAGCATTATAATATAAAGACCCTTCTCAAGCACATTTCTCAACCAGTTTCTAAGGTTTAATATGATGAGAAAAAGAAGTAAACAATATGTGTGTGTCTGTGTGTGTGTGTGTGGGGGGGGGTGCAGGACACTATAGTTCATTTACGTAAGTGAGGATAGCAAAATAAAGTAAACTGTGACATAACTTCTTCATACAGTGGACTACCAGTAAATTTGATAAAAAATTTGGGAGCAAAAATTATTCAGACACTTTGACCTGATCATGTTTTGCTTGTGTGTTTGCAATTGCTAAATGCAACCTTTTTTCACCACAGACTGAACAAAATGAAGCTCTGCTTGGTAATTGGTTGACCTAGACTGGTTTTATCTAATTGTGCACTTAAATTTAACAGCTGACAGCTATTCAGCCGAATCCATTACATACCTTTCTATCAAAGTATGGAGTATTCTAATTTGTTGAGATAGTGAGTTGGTGGGTTTTTGTTAAATGTGAGCCAAAATCATCACAATTAAAAGAACCAAAGACTTAAACTACTTCAGTCTGTGTGCATTGAATTTATTTAATACACGAGTTTCACAATTTGAGTTGAATTACTGAAATAAATGAACTTTTCCACGACATTCTAATTTATTGAGATGCACCTGTATAGTTATATATACTCGCTATACAGCGATATAATTAAGACAAAACAAAGACAAAGGTGTTTCAATCCTCTGCAGCTGTCAACCGTCTGTGGATTCTTGGCTCCATTAGACAGCCACTAGAATGACATTTCATTTGTCGCATTGTCTCACTTCAGTTCTCCTTCAGCAGAGACAGCAGCACAGCCCCTCACTCACCTCCACATCATAGATGATCCTGTAGACATAGAGCTGAGAGGTTGCTGCCACCACCAGGTTCTTCTCTTGGCTGCAGATGAAGTTGCAGTACACGGCGAACTCCACAGCGGTGGGCGGATGAGACTGACGGTACACCGCGTACATGATGATGAAGAGGAAGAGCACGAAATGTGTCTGACCTGCGCAATGAGCGCGTCACGAGTTCCGCTCTCTGCGCCGCTTACAGTAAGTAACTCTTTTCTTCGAATTTATCGCTTCTAAAACATGTACACAAATGTTAAATGTAATTTATTCCTGTGATTTCAAAGCTGAATTTTCAGCATCATTACTCCAGTGACATGACCCTTCAGAAATCTAATATTCATATAAGACATTCTAACATTCAATATAAGTCTAATATTCTGATTTGCTGCTCAAAACATTTATTATTATTATGTTGAAAACAGCCAAGTAGAATTTGATGAATTAATGAATAGAAAATCCAGAAGAACAGCATTTATCTGAAACAGAAATATTTTGTAACATTATAAATGTCTTTAGCATCACTTTTGCTCAATTTAAAGCATCCTTGCTAAATAAACGTATTAATTAGACGAATCCAGTCGGAGTTATATTAAAAATTGTCCTGGGCTGCATTTCCCAAAAGCTTCGTAAGCCTAAGAAGTTCGTAAAAACGATCGTACGACTGATCTTAATATTACGGTCTGTTTCCCAAAAGCATCGTAACTTAAGTAGCACTTGAAAAACATCGTAGAACTACGAGTGCTCTGGAGTAATCGTAAAGCCCTAAGTGCATCGTAAGAAGACAGATTTATGCGGTCACCTGCAGGACAATCGGCAGATTACACCTTTAACTTTATTCAAGTGCAATGTGATTATAATATAAAGTTTTGATTGTACTTTATTCTACACTTTATTACTATATTAGGCTACTTTATTTTTTTATTTTTGTTATTTTTTTAATGAATTTATAAATGAAATAATTAAAAAGGGCAGAAAAAATAGAAATACACATCTAAACTGAATGACTGAACCAAAAAAAGAAAAAATGAATAAAAGAAGTAATGTAGGAAATATGCTTCAAAGACTGGGGGGGAAAATTTCTCAATGACTTACTGACGTGCACGAAAACCAATGTATTGGACCCGGAAATTACGTCTCTATATAGATATTATATAGCCTACTATAATATATATTTTTGTATAAAGTATATTTTAGCCTATATTTTTATGTAAAGTATAATATTATACGTATACATGTAATATAATATAATATAATATAATATAATATAATATAATATAATATAATATAATATAATATAATATAATATAATATAATATAATATAATATAATATAATATAATATAATATAATA
>NW_015628700.1:255348-270076 GCF_001515625.1 Sinocyclocheilus rhinocerous | reverse complement strand
TCTGGAACTCAGCATTAGGTTAACATTTCAATAAACGAGCGTTTACTACAATTACGAGCCATTCTATAAGGTGACATTTCAGCACTTGACAAACGGATAGCGACTCCTAAGTAGCACTTAAAGCACGGCTACGTGTGATTGCGTTAAGTGCATTTTTGGGAAACGCACGTGAAACAATAACGAACGATCGTAAAATGACTCGTAGACAACGCTCTTAAGTCCTAAGATCAATCGTTATCGAGAAACGCAGCCCAGAGCGGTTTAATGATTAGACATGATTGCCGCAGTGGCATTATAAATGAGAAAGCATGTGATTAGCCGTAGATCTTCTTGCATGTGATGAGGTACTGTGGGTAAGCCTGTGTGTCGTTGAAGATGACGAACAGCGTCGGGGAGTTGATCTGATCCGTCACGCTGTGGTATCTGACAGGAACGCCAGAGCTCTCCTTCAGCGGGGCGGTTTTGTAGTCGTACTTGCCCACGGTGAAGTCTCCGGTCAGCACTCTGGCCACAAAAATAAACTTGTGCCCGTCTGCATTGGGTGGAGAGTAGGTGTCAGACACGGACAGTGAGCCGTTCACCGCAAAATACACGCCCTGACCGTACACAGTGGCTGTCAGAGAAAAGACAAGATGCTTTTGTCATTCTTAAATTCATATCAGTGTTACTGCAGTGTCATTTATGTACTATTATAGTTTTTATTAATATTCTGAATTAGATTTTAATGTTTTATTTTAAATTTATGTTAAAGTTTTAGCTGTTTTGTCATTTTTATTAGTTTTGGGGGGTTTTTGTTTGTTTTTTGGTGAGTCTATATAGTTTTTATTTTAGTTATAAGTATTAATGCTAGTTATTTTTTACATATTTACTTCCATTTAAAGTAAATGAAAATAAGAAACAGCCGATTTTTTTAGTTAATTCAAGTAACTTTTTTTTTTTTTTTTTAGCTTCTAGATTTAGATTTAACGATAATAGCCCTGATTCATATGAGATTCCCATCACTATTTTTGTCACATTTAGATGAATTTGGTTTTTCAAATCCCAAAACTAATGAATTAGCCAGTGTTATTTTAGTATCACTGACCGTACTATAGATTTCTATTTTTATATTTTCCATTTTTACTTCAATTTTTAAGTTGTAGTAATTTGTGTTTTGAGAGTTTTTGTCATTTTTATTAGTTTCTGTTTTTTAACGTCTATACAGTTTTATTAGTTTTTATTGAATAGTTTAATTTAGTTTGAGTCGGAAGTGACGAACTGCAAGCTTTGAATGCTTATATCTTCTAAATGCGAATTTTGTCACTGTTTTGGAGCACACTGCCTTATAGATAACCTTAAGACTAACATATTGATACTAAGACCCAAAAAAACTTTAATTTTGATTTCATGGAGACTTTAAAGTTGGTTGTGTAAATTCACCACGTTGGCCAACAGAAAGCTGCTTGGTTTGAAAGTGACTTCTGTGTGAGCTGTGCTTCATTCCTCACTGAACTACTGACAATGAACCTTTTTTGGTTTTACTAAAGTGACCACATCTTTAGATTGTTGTACAATCAAAGCAATTCAAGCTTGATGTATCACATTCAGACCAAACTACATAGATAATACAGGAACACTTTAGGGACCAGTTCACACTATTAAACAGTTGCTTATTAGTATGCATATTACCAGCATATTGGCTGTGTTAGTACTTATAAAGCACATATTAATGCCTTATTCTGCATGCCCTATTCTTAATCCTGACCTACCCCATTCCTAAACTTAACAACTACCTTACTAACTATTAATAAGCAGCAAATTAGGAGTTTATTAAAGGCAAAAGTCATAGTTGATAGTTAATAGTGAGAACTGGTCCCCAAACTAAAGTGTGACCAATAATACTAATGAATAAGGAGGTTTCAAGACACGTTTTTCAACTTCTAACTTGACATTGCGTCCCATGACATACAGACTGTAGGCCAGATACTAAGATAAAACAAATAATATATAGATTTTAATATATTAAAGTCATAATATATATTTTAGTAATTTCCTTTGGCTGGCTCAATAATCCCCAATTCCTAAGTTATTTTTTGAATTTGACGTTTTTTCTCAACACATATTGAATTATGCAGTTTATTGTTAACAATTTGACTAATTAACTGACATATCATTGACAATTAATTCAATTACATTTTTTTATCAACTGACAAAACTAAAGATTGATTGATTGACTGATTGATTGGTTTTTTAAATACAACTAACAAAACTAAATCATTCAAAAAAAATCTAAATTATTAAATACTTTCATATTCTTAAATTATTTTAATTTGAGAGATTTTCCCAGCAAATATGGATTTAAGCAAATAATTGTGATTAATTTGACTAATTAATCAGAATATCGTGTAATCAACATGACATAATCAACGACGTAATTACATCACATATTCCTAAATTCATAATTAATTGGCATATCATGTGTATATCATCTGAAAAAGATGTATGTGTTATGTCTGGAAACTAATATGAAGAACTATTTTGCCTGTTTTTAAACAAAAAAAATAATGAGAGTGAAGTCTGGCATCAACAGCAGAAACGGTGGAGTCTCCCTTTGGGGACTTCATAATTTTGGGAGTTTTATGTAATTCAGCTTAATTTGTACCTGCACCATCCGTGTACAAGTCCTCTGTGCTCAGCATTTTCCGTTTAATAGGCACGGATTTCCCGGATGCCAAACTGTGCTCTTCCATCTTCTCGAAGTCAATGCTGCACGGCTGATTGTTGAAGAGAATATCAGTCTTCTTCTGCTTCATCTTCCAAGCGTTCTCAATGAACACCGTGGCATCCGGCGGGTACGGGATGGCCTTCGAGGAGGAGCCCTGCTCGACCCACACCCACTGTACGGTCTTCACGATTTCAGCATCCGTCATCATGCTCTGTGTCCTTCTCAGGACGTTCTTTAGGTCTATCACAGCCTCGGAGACGTACTCTTTAAAGCCAGAGAGAACGGCGGTGGTGCCCTGGATGCTGATCTCGACAGCATGCTTCCTCTTAATGAGCTCTATGCATCTCTTCTGATGGGAGGAGAGTTTCCGCAGGTTCTTGTTCTCGACCTTCTCCTCACACTGTCTCAGTCCAACCTTCTTGCCCAATGCGATGTCCACCCTGACAAGATCATGGTTGTAGTTAGCAAACACACAGATCTCGGCTTTGTTAGCTGACTTGATGGCGTCTTGCAAGGACATTTCAAACGCTCTCTCCAGCTGCGTGTTCTCCTGGTTTGGCATGGAGTCGCTCCTGGACAGTTCTAGAGCTTTCTGGATGTCCTCTGCGTCCGATCTTTGGTTGAGCTCCATTGACATCTGAATGGCCACCAAGAAGTCTGCGTCTTCGTCGAGGCTGCAGGCGTTCATGGGTGCAGAGGAGCTCTGGAGGTCATGGGCCTGCAGTGATTGGGGTTGGTCGGCCTCTTCTTCTGCCGCTGCTGAGGTATCTCGACTCTGGTCTGAATACAGATCTACAGATTCAATGTCTGTGGCTCCTAAACTAGAAGGTTGGGGGTTCAAATCGCTGCCAATGACTGCCAAGATCTTCTTAGCTTCTTCAATATGAGCTGAGCGACAGAAAACATTCAGTAACCATTGGGGTTCAACAAAAAACAACAGAATAGCATTGTATTTAGGGCCCTGTTTTATTTTGTTCCAAATTCCATGTTTTCCATTTAAATTTTTCTGAACTTTTCTGAACTTAATGTATTACAAAATATTTTTACAATAGCCCTATAAAAGGTTTTGTTTTTTCAGAAATTCTATGTTGTATTCTAATTTTTCTGGTTATCAAAAGAAAGCATAACATGTTAATTTATCTTCTAATCAAATGAAAGTTAAACAAACTCCTTATTTTTGGCAATCAAAGGGGGATTACTATTAAGATTAAAACACAGAAGAAATATTGTGTGATTATTCATTAAAATAATTAAGTTTAATTTTATTATTAGTAGTAGTAGTGTTACGTACATTCTACTGGACAATAGTAATATATTTCTGACACAATTTCTTCAAGTTAATCCAAACTTTTATTTTGACGGGTTGCCATGGGGACCTTTAAGTTTCAGTGTGTATATGACGTGACAATATTTTTACTCAAATTAAAAGGTAAAAAGCTCATGAAGTGACTCTCAGAGCAGTTCTGGGGATGTTGCTCATGTATTTATGTACTCGTATATTCAGGAGGCAGACGCTAAAATCACCGCGAGCGTCGCACACTTCAGTATGTGTGTAGTAAACGGAACTGCGTGTCTGCAGCTACGCCATTCATTCACACAGAGACACGCAGAACATGCAGGATTCATATTTAAATAGTCTTTTGCGGCTTAATATTTACAAATTTTAGTCCATCCATATCATGATTTGATTTAAGTGTACTGACCTACTTTTGATTAATTCATCCAATTATTTAAATTCCGCGTTATACAGAAAATTCCATTGTTATAGCTGGATTCTGCGATTCCGTCCGCATTGCACAAATCATAGGGCCCTAAATCATTGTATTTTATTTCATGCAGAAAATAAGTGGAACTAAAGGGTCTCGGCCCACTTATAATTCAACGACCGGTAAAGAGTCAGTCAGGGAAATGATCTATAATGACCTGAAGTACGTGCATCGGTTGAGTTACGTCCATTCGGGACTCCAGCAGTGAATTCCTGAATGGAATTTGCAGAGGAACTTCTCTGGAAGTTTTGACAGGTTGTCATTTTCCATGCCAGCTCCAGTATGTCCTGTGGAAAGCACAAATACAATCAACCCTAAAGTATTACTGAGTATATGAGATATGTCGGGATAAACAACCAGGCTGGGATACGTTACATCATCTTCTAGCGGCTCCCAGTGCACTCTGGCCATGTCGATATAGACTTCGAACTTTGCTGTCATCTCTCCCAGTATGCTGACACCCTCCTCCTCCATCAGGAAGCGGGAAATGCCAGGCTGGGTCACCACAATGGTCTTTGTAAAGATTGATCCGATAATAGCACTTAATAATTCTGCCGCTGATTGGCATACACGCCACTCTCCCTGAATCTGCAAGTGAATTTAAGAGATAGCAAAGCAAATATAGAAGACAATTACCAGACAGTTCTTAGTTCTCACTTCAGTTCAAGACTGAGAATAATTACAATACATTGTATAACAGAAATAGAAATGATAAGAATTATGAGAAAAACAATTCCATTTCAGAGGCAATAGGCTAAGTTTGCAAGATTTTTAAAGTTAACTTTAAAATTAATTTACAGTGAATCGTGCTGTTTTTCTGAATATCTACACGTCTGTGATTCGCTCATGCAAGAGTACCTTAGATTTTCAACACAATCTTGCAAGTTAGTCTATTTTTACTACACAAATTAATTGAATTAAATGAGATAATTTTATATTTCTTAATTTTGTTTGTGCGTTTACTACTTTTTTATTATTTACTAACAACAATTCAGTAAAACTCAATCCTACATATCTATATTTCTCATTATCAATTTTATGTATTAAAAATAATATATTTATATTAACATAAAAATACTTTTAAACATGATTTAACCGGTTTTACTTTTAGAAATAATTTTGTGAACAACTTCAATAAATTCTACAACATACACTCATGTTCAAATGTTTGAGGTCAGTAAGATTTTTTGTTTTTGATGAACTTCTGCTCATCAAGGCTGCATTTATTTGATCAAAATACAACAAAAACAGTAATATTTTGAAATATTATTACAATTTAAAATAACTGTTTTCTATTAGACTATATTAAAAAAATTTAATTTACTCCTGTGATCAAAGCTGAATTTTACTCCAGTCTTCAGTGTCACATGATCCTTCAGAAATCAGTCTAATATGCTGATATGCTGCTCAAGAAACATTTCTGGTTATTATCAGTGTTCAAAAGAACAGCGCTTATTTGAAACAGAAATCTTTTGTAACATTAAATGTCTTTACTGTTACTTTTAATCAGAGGCGGACAGTAGTGAAGTATTTTTACTCTGCTTTAAAAGTGTCTGTACTTTATCAGAGTGTTTTTCTTTAGAAAAACATTCCAAAGCATAATATTGTAATTTTTACTGCACTATGTTTCATGTTAAATATCATTTAATACTTAATTACATTAGAAATCTACTACTTTCTTACTTTTACTCAAGTGAAAGTAATTCAAAGATTTACCTGAGTACAAGAAAGTACTACATTTTTAATGTTCTTAAGTATTAAAGGTTAAAAAAACAACAACAACAACTTTTATTTATGAAGCGTAGTAGTGCAGTAAAAAGAACGACATTATGCTTTGGAATGTAGTGAAGTAAAAGTTTTCCAAAGAAAAACACTGATAAAGTACAGATACTTTTTAAATTCACTTGAGTAAAGTAAAAGTACTTCACTACTGTCCACCTCAATTTAATGCATCCTTGCTGAACAAAAGCAAATCTTACTGACCCCAAACTTTTGATCAGTAGGGTAAATGTCATTTAAATCAGCTGAATGGAAGCAAACTCAGTAACTAACACTCAATCCGTCTCCAGTCTCCAGAGGGAATAGGATGACCTCTCCCATGTCCGCCAGCAGACCTTGATGATGGAGTTGCAGGAACTTGAGCATTCCTGGTTCCATAGACAGGACGGTCTCCCTCTGGAGTGGTGTGCTGAGAAACACAACCATCTTCTCTTCATTGTCCTTCTCCATCCCTGTCAGGGTGAGGGCAGTAATCGCTCCACCGGCGTCGGACAGTTTGGCACTGCAGAAGTCCAGAGACGCCAGGATGTCAGACCACTCTGTTGAAAAGAGCACGCTCTCGCACTCTTTGGCTATGGGCACAGTGAACTCTGAGATCTGGGACTCTATCAGGTCTCGGGCCTGTCTGACTGCGCTACGGGACGGAGACATTACAGAGACCGTACAGCCCGACACGCTGTAGGTGGAAGGTACGCTTTTCAAAGACAAATTCAGCCTCTTCTTAACATCCTCCCGTCCGAGAAACTCAGCTTTGAGCTTGTCGTACGTCAGATGGTCAACCACAACACCAGTCAGGAACTTCAGGACTTCGTTTTTAAGTCTTTCAACCTCACTTTGGTCAGGCCCTTTGATTTGGACGCCATCTTTTGCTAGACTGACGTCAAATTTGGGGTGATCCTTTTTGAGGTTCTCGAGCAAACTACTCAAACTGAGCAGGTGATGTTTAGTGGCGTCAAGCACAGATATGAAGCTAACGTGTTCCTTCTGGACAGACGGCTCAGGAACAGATGCAGTAGTCGCTAAATTCGTGGCATTGTCCGTGAGAGCAGCTTTGTGTCCTAAGCTGGCGCTCACCACTGGGACAGAAGCAGTCGGACTTTGGGGTGAGACCGTCTGTGGTTGGTTCCCATCCGTCAATGTTCCCTGTTCATCTTGAGCGCTCACAGATGACTGATCCTCAAGAGCATGCAGGAAATCAAAGTACGGCTCCACTACTAAATCTGTACCTTCCAAATGATGGGATTTCTGGAGAACGTCACCCACAGCTGTGAAAGAGATCACTCAATTGAGATTCCAGAACTCTAAAACAGAGACTTCGAGAAAGACATCTTGACTTACATTTCACATCTTTAAAAGAAACCTTTGCACGTCCATCAGCTAGCATGCAAACTGCTAGGACATCAGCACCTCCAGCACGACTACTCCCGAAGTAGAGCTCCAGCACGTCCTCTGTGAGCGCAGGAGACAGATTGGCCACCAAAATGGAGTCTGTGGATTCGACCTGCTCCAGAGTGACCTTTGCTCCGTTTAGGGGTTTCTTGGAAACTTCGTCTTTAAGCATCTGAAAATCTATGGAATCACATAGACAACGACAGAACATTTAAGACAAGCGTACCACAGATTATTATCATGCATTCATGCGTGAATTTATTTTGTTGCAAGCGTTAAAGGGGACATTGGATGCAAAATTTACTTTTACATGGTGTTTGCATATAAATGCGTCTTAGCAGTGTGTGAACATAACCACCCTACAATGATAAAAATCCATTCACTACTTTTTGATTATAAAGCGGATAGTTCCGGTCCTTGATTCTGATTGGCTGAGCCGCTTTCGAAGCTGTTGTAAATTACTCTACAAACATACACCTTTGTTTACTTCTGTGTGTTGCTCAGCAACCACTTTGTTGGAACCACAACTGATTCTGAGGAACTACATTGTTTGGTGGAAGAATACTGTTTTTATTAATATCATTACACTTTATTTGTTTTATTCTGTGAAACCTTACTACATATATGGAATAACCGTTTTATAAAAGCAATAAGTCCTGTGAAGCCGTGGTTTACAGTGAATTTATAACAGCTAAGGGGCGTTGTTAGGCACGATGTGAAGTGGAGTAAACCATGGCTTCTTGGGGCTTATTGCTTTATTTTATCCCCAAAAAACCTAAACCGTCTCAATTAGGAAGCAGTTTTGATTTTCCGAGCAGCATGACGTTATATTGCTCAGGCCCCGCCCACAACCACTGACGAACTGTCCTGTTTTAGCATATTTCCGTCCTCAGTCTTCACCTCCTCCTGACATGAGAGCCACTGAAGACGTAGTGGATTAGTTTTGTTTTTGATGGTAACGCGCCTCCGAATACACAAAAATGGAAGAGAGGGGCGGGGTGAGCAGTAGCTCATTATCATTTAAAGAGACATGCACCGAAACGGGTCGCTGTGAACAGATCTGACAAAGTAAAAAACTTATTGTTTTACACTACCATTGAGGAATTTTAACCAAAGTATTTTGCAGACATTTCATGAAGACCCTAAAGAATCATACCAACTTGTGGAAAATGGGCATCCGATGACCCCTTTACAATGACTAATAAGAACTAAAATCTCTGATAGAGTGGCTCTTAAAAATGTTTGCACACCTAAAAATGTACTTAAAAATAGCATTATTTGATACAAAATATCAAACCAAAAGTCTGTGCTCAAATGCTGCTCAAACTTTTCTCAGAACTAACTTGCTGTAATTTATGCATTTTAAAATGTAATTTATTCCTGTGATGCAAAGCTGAATTTTCAGCATCATTACTCCAGTCTTCAGTGTCACATGATCCTTCAGAAAACAGTCTAATATGCTGATTTGCTGCTCAAGAAAAATATTTATTATATTATTTATAATATTTATTATTTTCAGAATTCTTTAATCAATAGAAAGTTGAAAATAACAGTATTTATTTGAAATAGAAATCTTTCGTAACATTATGAATGTCTTTACTGTTTCTTTTTATAAAGTCTGTGTTCGAATGCTGCTCAAGCTTTTCTCAGAATTGTCTTCATCGTTTTTACTGTAGCTGTTGTTTTAGTGAAGTTTAGTGGATGTATAAAGTCACACAGCTCACACAGGTGTCCTATCAGAGGAACCACAGGTGTAGAGGAACACATTAACATCTTCCACTAACATTATCTTGTGAAACCCAAGACACTTTTAGTGACATGTTTTGCTTGAAAACTAGCTTGTGCTATAATATTTCATTCAAATAAACACCACTTGGTATGCTATTACATAACATCTTCCACTAACATTATCTTGTGAAACCCAAGACACTTTTAGTGACGTTTTGCTTGAAAACTAGCTTGTGCTATAATATTTCATTCAAATAAACACCACTTGGTATGCTATTACGTTATGTAATGCAAAGACAAAGTATGCCGATAGTATTTTCTGTATGTACTGCTGATAGACTGATGAGCTACAAACCTTTATCTAAAGGTTGGTTTAGGTGCACTAGAACCAGATCCTTGTTCGGAGACAGATACAGGATGAAGTCTGTTTCACAACACATCCCAGTAACATTTTCCACATAAAGCTCCACATGGTCCAGTGAAGTGTGTGGATTGAGCCCTTTCAGCAGCAGCTTTCCAGGGTCCTTTGGTGGTTTCCTCCGCACTGTCAGTGTGTTATTCTGGAGGACATGGGACTTGGAGACAACTCTGGCAGTAGCTAGTGTGAGAGAAACAAAAGTTTTGCCAACGTATGCTTGTAATATTGTCATTTTATTCATTTATTTTTTAAATATGATGTATTTTTAATCTATTTAATGTATTTTTTTACTCTCTGCATCTTCAAAAACCACCAAAGCATGGTTTCCATGCTTCTCCAAAGAGACCACGTTCCCTCCTCCAGAGCGTCGCTTGTTATCGAAGTAGAGAGACAGAAGGTCATCGTCCAAATCATCAGGAATATCCAGAATCTCCAAACTGCGCTCCTCCAGGCTGCCCTCAGCCATCCTGACAAACAGAAAACACACATGAAGAATGAAGTGGAGCCGGTTGAGAGTAACTCACATTCCTGCCCCACTTACTAGGAAAACCATACGAGGCTACTGCAATGAAAATAAAAACAAATCAATCAAATCAAATGCTGTGTTTGTGGGGTTTTCCTTTCTTTTTCACATAAAATGGAAATTTTTTCATAAGATTCAATCACCTATCTATGGTGCAGTGAATTTTTTGGGTTGTTTTTGAGGTTTTATATGTTACTACAATGCACTTACATTTTTTACAAAGTTGTGTATAATAAGCTGATAGATAGATAGACAGATACCAGATGATAGACAGATGAGGTAACCTCATTATAAATCGAAATCTTATATACAGACGGACGGACGGACAGACAGACGGATAGATGGATAGATAGATAGATAGATAGATAGGCAGATAGATAGATAGATAGATAGATAGACAGTAATTAGGAATGAAATTAGAAATCATGAGTAATTAGAAATCGATATACTTGGTAACTGGATGTTGTAAACTTGTTATGAAAATATATCTTGTGTCGTGTAATGATAAGCCAATGCCGAGAAAGAGAAACTGAAAGGGTGAGGCTGGATCATAACTGACAGCAACGCATTAATATTCATAATACGAAGAAGAATAGATACTGTGCACGATAATGTTTGAACAACACTTGCACAATAAGAGCATAACACAATATTGAGAGTTAAGTTGAGCAGGCTTACCTGAAACCTGAACATTGACTGGCGACTGCCGCTGCTGCTGTGATTCACTACTTCCTGTTTTGAGGCGGTCAACAACACTTCTGACACAGAAAAACACTTCAGGGATACAAATAAAAAATAATAAATTTCTATTTGTAATTAAATGTTTATAACGCTATTGTACAAATAATAATAATAATAATAATAATAATAATACGTAACACAATTTTTAATTGCAGTACTAAAGACGTACTACTAACAGCCAAACTTTCAAACAATTAATTAAATTAAAAATACTTCTATATTTGCAAGATTACGTACGGTTGCCGATTAATATACGCTTAACGATGTCTCCGCGATTTCAGAAGTTTTTCGCCACACAGGGAAATAAAAGTCCCAGAAACCAGGAACTGCGTAAAATTATAAGCCCCTCCCACCAGTGTTTGACGAGCCCAGCTCAGGCGTTCGATTTCTGTCAATCATTCGTTTCAACCAATAGCAGCGTTTGTTACTCTGATGTCTTCCTGTAAGTACTGCGCATGCGTGAACCCCGACAGCGTTTAGTAGCAAACCGAGAGCTCACGCGTGAAAGGTAATGCGTTGAACGTTTACATTTCATGGCTGTATACACTAATAAATTAAATTAAGAATAATATTGTGCGGTTTTGTATCTAATATAAATACGAAGAGTAACGCATCTAACGAATTTGTAATAGTAGAACGTGTCCGTACACATTGGAATAATAAATCTCTTATATGAGTAAAGTCTAGCTCATGTAACTAGTAGATACGGTACTATATATTAATTTAAGAATAAATCTAATATATTTATAGTGTTTAATCATTATAATAAAGCATTAAGTAGTAGCTGTTTGTGTATTTCAGGCCATGGATTCTCAGAAAGACATTCAGCCAATTAAACAGCAGCCTATGATCTATATTTGTGGAGGTAATTACTCTCTTCATGCTTTTAGTTATGTGTTTCATGTATTAGTCATTGATAATCCTGTCTTTCATCACGCAGTCTGTCTGTCCTGAGCTGTGGAGTGTGTTTGCTCCTGTGTTTCAGAGTGTCACACAGAAAATGAGATCAAGGCCCGAGACCCCATCAGATGCAGAGAATGCGGTTACAGAATCATGTACAAGAAGAGGACCAAAAGATGTATCCTTTCTCAGCTAAATAATGCTTAGTGTCTAAAAAGGGGGTGAAACTGCCATCATTTACTCACCCTCATGTTGTTCCAAAACCATAACCCACATCATATGATGTAACCTTTTTTACGTTATGGAAAATAGAACTTGTAATCTGCTCTTTTCCATGCAATGACAGTTCATAGTCACCACATCTGTAAAGCTCTAAAGAAAAAAAAATACAACAACCCCATAAAAGTGGTCCATCTGACTCGTGTTATTTTCCAAGTCGTCTGAAGTTATTTTGAAAAGCAGACAATTTAAATTCATTCATCATTATTCTTTCATTCAAATAAGTAGGTTTGCGTTACCGCTGATTACAGAACCGGCTTTCTGACAAGATGCGCGTTAAATATCGCATGCGATTTATCGTGCAGCCCTACGCCTAATGCCGCCTGCTGGACTAAGCGCGCTCATTCTTGCGTGTACATATAATTTTATTTTCACCACCTGCAGCCTCATCGTTGCTCCATGACATGTCGCCAAATCATGTCACTAACAGAGCAATCGCACCAGGGTTTGTTTTAATCGAACCAAACACGACAAGTGTGAAAGCACCCATATATGCCATACTAATTAAGTAATTATAGTCATGTTTACATTTTAATCAGATTTTTTTTTTTTTTGGTCTTCTGTATTAACCCTCCTGTGTTCATTATATTTTCCCTTAACTCCTGTTTCCAGTGGTTGTTTTTGATGCCCGATGAGATGAATCTGCCGTTTTCCTGTTAGAATTAGCTTTTTTTTTAAAAATCTTTGACTGTGTAAATACATGTATACAATTTGAATGGGCAGTAATGGATCAAAATTGAGTAAAATTCAATTTACAAAAAAATTCTTGAGTGGATGTTTTCTTTTTGTATTTGCAGTTTAGAATTATAAATGAACTTATTATTTGGTGTAAACCCTGCTCAAATCAAGTAGTGAGTTGTTCTTGTAGTTTAGGATGGATGAAGGGATTTTTTTCCCATTAGAAATGGAAATATTATCAGCCATCATTAAGGTGCGGCTACATTACTGAAATTTCACAAGCAATATAGGTCTATTTTACGTGACCAACTTGTGAACCTGTTGTGAAATCTGCGCGGGGAAATTTTTCGCCCAATTACATGAATTCCTGTTGAAAAGCAAATATAAAATATAGCTGCAAGCAGCAATTAAGGGGCCAAGCACTCCAGAGGCAAAATGAGGAGCTAAGTATGGCATGGAGCATCAGACCAAATGCAACCATAAGTAATAAAAGCAATTTTAGGATGATTGTAATTGAAATGGCTGAAAAACATGAATAAAACCTCTAGTAATATGATTTAATGGCTTATCACTTCTGACCAACAGGTGGCGCTGTAATCAAATCAATTTGGTGTGTTCTGTGTGAGGTGACAATGGCACACACAAAGTTTGGTGTCATTATGTCAAAGCTATGCAGAGATACAGCCTCAGATGCAGTTTGGCAATTTCCAGCTAATTTGTTGATGCGCTAAACGAAAACCGTTTTGTATATTGACACGAAATCCATAACTTTTTGCCAGTTTGGTCTGAAGATGATCCGAGTCAAATTTGGTGAAAATCGGACAAACGGTCTAGGAGGAGTTCGAAAAATAAGGTTTTCAACATGAATCAAAATGGCGGACAGGAAGTTCGGCCAGTTATGTCATAACTGGTATCGATGTTCTCGGCATGATACAAGGAATCTATCAACATCAGTCTCATTACAATAGGCTAATGTAAGCAAAAGTTATTAGCTTTTTTGGAAATTTCATTATAACTTTTGACCACAAGATGGCGCTGCCCCCTAACTTTTTGAGTACCATCAGGGCATGGTGCCGAAGAAGCATACCAAGTTTCGTAATGATACGTCAATGCGTTCGTAAAATATAGCATTTATATCGTAAAATATAGCAAAATTCAAAATGGCCAATGGCCAAAATGGCTGACATGGTCAAATTCGGCATGCTCCACCGAATCTAAAGAGACCAGTTTTGTGATTTTTGGTCAAACCATTCAGAAGTTATAAGCAATAATAGCCATTTCATATCTCCCGACCACTACGTGGCACTGCACCGAAACACTGCAGGTAGTCTCAAGTCATGCTTGTTATAACACACGCCAAAATAAATACGCCAAACCATTGCGGAGATATAGCCTCACATCCATTTTTGCATGCTTTTCGTCGAATTCATTTGCGTGTTTTTCAAGAACGGTTTGATGAATCAACTTGAATTCTATAACTGTTTGCCAGCATGGTCTGAAGATGATCTGAGCCAATTTTGGTGAAAATCGGACGAGTTAGAAAAAGTATGTTTTTCGAACAATTGAAAATAGCGAAAAAACTAAACCTTACGATTTTTACATTTTGGAGTTCATTCGACTCGGCATGAGCCAAGGAATCAGAGGAAAAATAGAATTTTCCTTTTGTGCCTTACAGTTCAAAAGTTATTAGCATAAACATGAGTGAAATTTTGGACAAGTGGTGGCGCTAGAGAATTTGAGTTAGACTCCAAACTTGCTATGGTTAAAGGTAGGGCTGCACGATAAATCGCATGCGATATTTAACGCGCATCTTGTCAGAAAGC
>NW_015628700.1:210048-254778 GCF_001515625.1 Sinocyclocheilus rhinocerous | reverse complement strand
TTTTGACCCATAGGTGGCGCTGTTGTGAAATCGATGCGGTGTCTTCTGTGTGAGGTGATGATCACACACAAAGTTTGGTGTCATTATGTCAAAGCTATGCAGAGATACAGCCTCAGATGCAGTTTGGCAATTTCCAGCTAATTTGTTGATGCGCTAAACGAAAACCGTTTTGTATATTGACACGAAATCCATAACTTTTTGCCAGTTTGGTCTGAAGATGATCCGAGTCAAATTTGGTGAAAATCGGACAAACGGTCTAGGAGGAGTTCGAAAAATAAGGTTTTCAACATGAATCAAAATGGCGGACAGGAAGTTCGGCCAGTTATGTCATAACTGGTATCGATGTTCTCGGCATGATACAAGGAATCTATCAACATCAGTCTCATTACAATAGGCTAATGTAAGCAAAAGTTATTAGCTTTTTTGGAAATTTCATTATAACTTTTGACCACAAGATGGCGCTGCCCCCTAACTTTTTGAGTACCATCAGGGCATGGTGCCGAAGAAGCATACCAAGTTTCGTAATGATACGTCAATGCGTTCGTAAAATATAGCATTTATATCGTAAAATATAGCAAAATTCAAAATGGCCAATGGCCAAAATGGCTGACATGGTCAAATTCGGCATGCTCCACCGAATCTAAAGAGACCAGTTTTGTGATTTTTGGTCAAACCATTCAGAAGTTATAAGCAATAATAGCCATTTCATATCTCCCGACCACTACGTGGCACTGCACCGAAACACTGCAGGTAGTCTCAAGTCATGCTTGTTATAACACACGCCAAAATAAATACGCCAAACCATTGCGGAGATATAGCCTCACATCCATTTTTGCATGCTTTTCGTCGAATTCATTTGCGTGTTTTTCAAGAACGGTTTGATGAATCAACTTGAATTCTATAACTGTTTGCCAGCATGGTCTGAAGATGATCTGAGCCAATTTTGGTGAAAATCGGACGAGTTAGAAAAAGTATGTTTTTCGAACAATTGAAAATAGCGAAAAAACTAAACCTTACGATTTTTACATTTTGGAGTTCATTCGACTCGGCATGAGCCAAGGATTCAGAGGAAAAAATAATTTATTCTAGTTTTAGTTATTAGCATAAACATGAGTGAAACTTTGGACAAGTGGTGGTGCTATAGAGTTTGAGTTAGAGACTCCAAATTTGCAATGGTGACTGTTCTGACTGCCCCCGCAATCGGTTCTATGGGCTGCCATAGACTCAAGAGCGGAAGAAGAGGAACACCAACAGATACAATAGGTGCCTACGCACCTTCGGTGCTTGGCCCCTAATTAAAGAATGTAAAAATATTTGTTGTCATTGTTGTGTTTTATAGTAGATTCCACAAGTTTGTGTGAAACCTGATGATCACGTGATCCAGCATAATTTGTGAAGAAAAAAAACATTTTGTGCTTTAATAGATGCAAAAACTGCACAACAAATCTGACAATCTGTATGAATTCAGATGATCAGAATCACAACTTTGCTAACATTTGGACAGTTTCATAATCCTAAAACTTTATATCTACACGCTTAAAAATAAAGGTTCTTTATTGGCATCAATGGTTCTCAATGATATCCATGGAACCTTTCAAATGCAGTAAAGGTTCTTTATAGTCGAAAAAGGTTCTTAAGATTTCTAAAATGTTCTTCAAAATGGTTATTTTAGGAACTGAAAGGTTCTTTGGGGAACCAAAAATGGTTCTTCTATGGCATCACTGCAAAAACACCCTTTGGAACCTTTATTTTTAAGAGTGTAGCCTGCAAAATTTGTTACTATAACCAAAATTTAAATGGCTAAACTGAATAGCTGTTATTTTGTGCTGTTATAAGCACAAAATCAATTTTCTGTTTCTTTCAATGAACAGTCACACTAGTGGTCAAAAATGTTAAATATTTTCTTTTAAATAAGTCTTATGCTTGTCAAGGCTGCATTTACGTGATAAAAAAAAGATAATATTGTGAAATATTACAATTTAAAATAACCATTTGTTATTGTAATATATTTTAAAAAGTAATTTATTCCTGTGATGTAAAGCTGAATTTTCAGCATCATTACTCCAATCTTCAGTTTTTTTTAATTCAGCAAAGGATGCATTAAAATGAACTTGACAGTAAAGACATTTGTTACAAAACATTTTTTTTTTCCAAATAATTGCTTTTAAATTTTCTATTCACCAAAGTATCCTGAAATAAATCTAATCAAAAAAATATCAAGCAGCTAAATGATTGATTTTTCAACGTATTTTCATGATTTCTGAAGGATCATGTGATACTGAAAACTGGAGCAACGGTGCTGGAAATTCAGCTTTGCTCAAAATATATTCAAATAGAAGAGTTATTTTTTATTTGTAATAATATTTCTCAATATTACTGTTTTTACTGTATTTTTGATCAAATAAATGTGACTCTCTGTGACTATACAAGACTTCTTTCCAGAACATTCAAAAATTCTAATTATTCCAAGCTTTTGTCCGGTAGTGCATGAGCTTTATTTTGACAGTATAAAGCGCAGAAATGACATAAAGTCGTTCAGAAGCCATAACACAAACAGCGTGCAGAGATCCTGAGCTGTGTCAGCTGAAGGGCTCTGCAGCTGATTTCCCGCACAATGAAATACAGCAGGGCTGTTAGAACTCCCCTAGCTGCTGTTTCACAGGAAACCTCCCCCACTCTGCAGCAGCTCCGCAGCCCCTCCCCCCGCGTGATGTCACGCATCCTCCCACTTCTGGCTGAGCCTCACAGTCTGCGCAGGGAACAGGAAGAGAGCGAGAGAGTATGAGTGTGCGTGTGTGTGTGTGAGGACGGGAGCTTGCTGTACTGTACTAGGGACTGAGGGCAGCCATGGGGAATTCACAGAAGAAGGCCCCCGGTCACGGAGAGGGAGGGGGCCCGCACTCTCAACCTGGGACCCCGGGGCACAAGAGGAGCCATGGAAACAACACAGCCAACTCAAAGGAAGTCCAAGGGAAGAGCCCGGCAGTCAATGGCACCCTTCCAGCCGGCAAGAGCCAGGATGAGCCTCAGGGCTCTGGTCCGGCGCACAGTGGCACTACCGGGGCGAGCTGTAATCTGGACGCCCCGTGTGGGGCCCTTCCTCCTCCACTGGCCAGGCTCAAAAATGAGGGCAATATGTTGTTCAAAAATGGACAGTTTGGGGACGCGCTGGAGAAATACACACAGGCCATCGACGGATGTATAGAAGCTGGTAGAGTGCAAATATTTTGTTTTAGTACTTGCTGTCAAAAGCAGACATTACATTTGTGTTAAAAGAGTAGATTTAACAGTCTTTGGTCTTACCGAGATTTTTGGTAAGGCGACTATTTTGGCAAGGTAATCATTGTTTTACTAGTACACTGACATAAAAGTACTGCTTTTTAATGATTCTATAGTGGGATACTAGAATTTTGTGTTTAATTATCTTGAAATTATGTGCGTTAAAATTGTATATTTGACAGATTTTAGGTGTCACCAAAATGCCATTTTTGGCATATTATACTTATATAGTCAACTAACATTTTAACCATTCAGGTTTTTATCTCAGAATAATTATGTATGTGTTAAAATAGTGTATTTAACCATTTTTGGTGTCAACAAAATGACATTTTTGGCAACGTGGTATTTTTTAGTATCTGTTTTCCTACTCTTTATAGTATACTGACTTAAAAGTACTTTTTTTTTAAATTAATCATTCTGGCTGGGTACAAGTATTTTGTGTTAAAGTAACTAATTATTTTACAGATTTATTTTATTTAAAATGTAACAGGTTTTGGTGTTACCAAGACGGTATTTTTGGTAAGGTGATTGTTTTGGCATGGCTATGGTTGTTTTTATAGTAGCCTATATTGACTTCAAAGCAGTTGGCTTTTAAAATATTCTGGCGGGATAAAGTATTTTGTTGAAGTATATTGAAATTATATTAATAATATATTTAACAGATTTTGGTTTCCGCAAAATGCCATTTTTGGCAAGCTGACAATATTTTTATAGTATACTGACTTAAAAGTACTGGATTTTTCCAATCAATTAACACATTTCAATGACTCTTGTTGGGTACAAGTATTTATCTTGAAATATTATATAGTATATGTGTGCATAAATAGTTTTTGGTGACTCATACTGACTTAAAAGTACAGGGTGTTCCAAATGAACCAGCACATTTAAGTGAATCATGTTGTATTGTGGACTACGAAAGCATCTATTGCGCAAACATTGCATAGATCCTGTTAAGCAGCGTTGAGTAAAGCAGGGGAAGGAATCCAATACCGGTTCATAGAGAGGCTCTGCTATCTAGATGTCCCATGGAAAAGGTCTTAAACCGCTGTTCATCAATCCATTGCATGTTGGGGACTCAAGCCGCATTTTTGTGAAACAGAAGTGAAAGCGTTTAACAAAAATGCCACTCACTTCCGCCACTTGGCATCGTGGGTGTGCCCTTTAAAGTTACGTAATGGGCCTTTTGAAAGCAGGGATGTACTGTCTTTCTAAACTCAGCTTCCCCAGAGTTTGTTCTATGACTAGTTGGGCTTGTAACATGATATCAGGTGACTAAACTAAACGTATTCCAGCATGAATGGCTGCCTGAACACCGAACCCATCCTCCCACATGTAACCATGCAGAACTAAAGACGCTTTCTTGGTCTATTTTCAGTGCTGTGCTTGTATTTGCAGGTATCGACAGCCCAGAGGATCTTTGTATTCTGTACTCCAATAGAGCTGCTTGCTACCTCAAAGATGGAAGCAGCGCAGACTGCATTCAGGACTGCACCAGGTTAATCACACATTTACATACTCGCTCTGTTCAGTGAATCAATGGCCAGACTTTCACAGAATAATCAGAGCTGCGTTTAGCTTGGATTTACGTGTGAGGTAATACTGTGTCAGAAAGATTAACACTCAACACAGTTAGTTGCACTGTAAGGAGCTTTACCAGCAGACTGGTTAACCGTCACTAAGATCCCCAGCAGTCTGTTACCGTGTTCTGCTCCTTTGGAGGGAAATAATCAAATTTCAATGAGTCAGTGAAGATACTGTACTTTCCGCTGTCCTGTTTGGACGCATCCATTCTTTAATCCTATAATAGATCTTAGAGGAAAGACAGGAAAATTATGGGTAAAGCAGAGAAAATAACACAAGCTTTAGCTTATATGGTATTTTAGCATGAATATTTAGACACCAACACATGCAGCTTTATGAATGGTTTCCTATGTAGATTTAGAGAGTTCATTTTAGGGCACAGGATCAGAGAAAGATCCTGATCCTCTGTTTCATCCTGTTTACTTATAGGGCTCTGGAGCTCCGCCCCTTCTCGCTGAAGCCCCTCCTCCGGCGGGCGATGGCGTATGAGACTCTGGAGCGCTACAGTAAAGCCTATGCGGATTACAAGACAGTCCTGCAGATAGACATCAGCGTGCAGGCGGCTCACGACAGTGTGCACAGGTACAATTCACAGGATGACATTTTAATATGTTTACAAATGTAGCTTTCTAAAAAATCTTTTATTATTGTCAATATCCTATCTTTAAAACAGGGTTAATTTACTAATTGTACATGTATATATATATTTCCCTTATATATATTTTGCAGTATATTTTGAGTAATATTTATGCTTCACATCGAAAAGCCTGCACAAATATGGCCCAATGCACTTTTAATATGAAGGAATTTTTCGTATTGATTTTTCACAGGCGTTTTAACCATATTTTGAATTACACATTGCATTATTGTGTTTTAGGGTTAAATCAAATGTCTGTAAACTGAAAGAATAATGGCAAAAAGTTACCAGTACTTTTTCTGTTTTCTACACATTTTTTTTCGTACAGTCTTGTTTTAATTGGAAATGCTTTTAAAAATGTTGACAATAGAATAGAAAATAAACTTCAAAAGATGTGTTGTCCGAGAAAAATGGTCTTGCACAGTAAATTCATCTCATTTCAAGGACGTTTATAAGAGCAAAGTACTTAAAGGGATAGTTCACCCAAAAATGAAAATTCTGTCATTAATTACTCACCCTCATGTCGTTCTAAACCCGTAAGACCTTCGTTTATCTTCGAAACACAAATGAAGATATTTTTGATGAAATCTGAGAGCTCTCTGACCCTCCATAGATAGCAAGGACAATACTTTTTGTGCGCAAAGAAAACAATAATAACAATTTATTCAGCTACTTTTCTTTCCGAGTTACCGTCTTCCGCCATTTTGGAGAGTACCCCAGAACGTAATCAGTGTTGTTTACGTTCAGTAGAGAGCACACGCATGTTGAACGTAAACAACGCTGATTACGTTGATTACGTTCTGGGGTTTGGAACGACATGAGGGTGAATAAGTAATGACAAAATTTTCATTTTTGGGTGAACTAACCCTTTAAAGGAATAGTTCGCCCCAAAAAAATTCAAATTCTGTTTTCATTACTCACTCTCATGTTCTTCCAAACCTGTATGAGTTTCTTTCTTCTGCCGAACACAAAAGAAGATATTTTGAAGAATGTTGGTAAACAAACCGTTTCGGTCCCCACTGACTTCCATTATACGGGAAAAAGTACTATGGTAGTCAATGGGGACCATCAACTGTTTGTTTTTTCACATTCTTCAAAATATCTTCTTTTGTGTTCAGCAGAAGAAAGAAACTCCACACTCTTAAAACTAAAGGTGCTTCACGATGCCATAGAAGAACCTTTTTTGTCTAAATGGTTCCATAAAGAACCTTTAACATCTGAAGAACCTTCCTGTTTCACAAAAGGTTCTTTGTGGCGAAAAAAGATTAGAATCTTCAGATTATAAAAAGTTAAGAAAGAGATGGTTCTTTAAAGAACCTTTGACTGAATGGTTCTTTGTGGAACCAAAAATGGTTCTTCTATGGCAGGGGTGGCGAACGTCGGTCCTGGAGAGCCGCAGCCCTGCAGAGTTTTGCTTCAACCCTAATCAAACACACCTGAACAAGCTAATCAAGGTCTGAACGGTTACTAGGGAGCTACAGGCAGGTGAGTTTTAATTAGGGTTGGAGCTGAACTCTGCAGGGCTGCGGCTCTCCAGGACCGGAGTTCGCCACCCCTGTTCTATGGCATCGCTGTGATGAACCTTTTAAGCGCCTTTATGTTTAAGAGTGCAGGTTTCAGGTTTGGAACAACTTTAGAGTGAGTAATGATGACAGAAATTACATTTTTGGGTGCAATGTCCTGTAAGGAAGTTTTGTTTTTTTTTTGCAGTGAAATGGTAAAAATTTCAGTAATGTCATTTGTTCTGTCTGATTGTGTTTGTGATGTGATCTCAGAATCACTAAAATGCTGATCGAGCAGGACGGTCCTGACTGGCGAGAGAAGCTTCCAGAGATTCCAAAGGTTCCTCTTTCTGCCCAGCAGCACCGTAAAGATGAGCCCAGTGCAGAGGTTCTGCAGGCCCGCGCAGCCAGAGCAGAGCAGGAGAAGGGTGAGTTAACACCGCATCGCCACTGAACCAAAACCAACACCAGAACCAGAACACAGCTACCAGACAGTCTCAGTTATGAGCAATAGTAATGTATAATTGTAATAGTAAAGCATAATTACTAAGTGTACACGGATGGTATAGTTTAAAATAGTTTCTCAAAAGTTAAAATATATGTTAATATCTGTGCCTGAAAGGGTTAACCTAGGTCCGTCTTTGAATATATATCTTATTTGCATATTTACAAGGTTATTAAAAGTGGGCCTCATTCATTAATTTGAGCGTGAAATCTGCATTTGAATGTTTTCACAATTCATGATTCAATTATGACCCATCAATAACTTTTGTACTGAAACTTAATCTAAATGTACGAACAGTGAAGGAACAACTGAAATCACATCCTCCAGATGGTCTTTTGAATGTGTTGGGAGAAAAGCATAGATATTCAATCTTAAATATTTTTCATCATATAGTAAAAGAGAAAGTAAAGGTGCATTATAGCTGCGAGGTTCCTCTGAATAAAAACACAGATATTATGCATGTAATGTTATATATGTACAGCTGGCCAGTGTGGGGTGTAATGCATTACTAAGTAATTAATTACTGTTATTTAATTACGTTTCCCTTTAAAAAGTAAGGGATTATTATTAAAATTGTATTATTATTATTCATGATTAAAATCACAAGTTGTGTTTGTTAACATTTGTTAATGCACTGTGAACTAACATGACTGTATTTTTGATTAACTAACATTAACAAAGTTTAATAAATAGTGTAATAAATGTATTGTTAGTTCATGTTAGTTAATACATTAACTAATGTTAACAAATGACATTTAGTCTTATTGTAAAGTGTTACCACACTTTAACATCTGATGTTAAAATATATGTTTTTAATGTAACCTTCTCCCTTTAAATACTTTAGTTGGATCAAGAATAATATATGCAATTTTATATTATCTATTTGAAAGTTTTAAAAGAGCAGTTTCATGTCTATCCTCGTATTGTGCAAATGGTCGAGATCGATTTGGGATTTACAAACTAATTAGTAATAAGTAATGCAATAATTTTTAGAGAGAGTAATTAGTACAGTAATCTAATTACACCGTTGAAGATGTCATTTTGTAGCTACTTTCTTACAGTAACTTAACCCAAACTGCAGCTGGCCCATGAGCTGCCTGTAATCTGGCTCTGTATGAAAGGTTTTCATTATGTTTGAACTGGTTTTAGGGAATTACTCAAGGATCTTTTCTTTAGAGAGCGTCATATATTTGCTGAGAGTGATGAAATGTCTGCTCAGACCCACCTTAACCCCTAATATTAAAGTATACAGCTATAATTGCTGTGTAAATGCATTCATGCCATTTCTGAGCTGCATCAAACAGTCACCTCAGAAGTGCTTCTGTACCACCTTTGCAGAGTAAATTCTGTATTTTAGCATTATATTGTGGATGTCCACATTAGGCGTCTTAACTAGAGAGACTTCCTTGGTCAACTAGCTTCAGCAGAAAGATCCTGCAGGTTGATCTTTATTATTGAAGCATGGCTATACAGACCAGCACCAGGATATTCATGCTGAGGTTATGAAAGAGGGCTGCATGCATTAAAACATAATGCATTTCCAAACAGAAATCTATGCTGGAACACCAAAGACCTGCAAATGCAGGCCAATGCTGATGAATAATACATACAGAAAAAATGCCGTTGAACAACTCACAACAAACGCCTGCCGGGAAGCCTTATTAGGTTTGACATTGTGTGTGACGTTTGAATTTTCTGTTGTTCACGTGTTTACGAGAATTATGCAAACAGATTCAGTCACACGCTGCATCTAACAGCATTTGTCAGCGTGGATGTACCGCGCTTGATGGCAATCAATAATGTAAAAGAGTAACATAGTCAGCTCTCATCGTAATGGAACCAGACGGCTCCGGTTTCATTCTGACCTGAGAAATGATCATGACCAGGTCGCATGATCACACGGCACACATCAGCGCCGATCAATGGGACAACCTTTGCTCTGCTGTGCTTTGAGCCAGATGCAGTCACAGCCATGGGTGTGTGTTATGTTATTCCCACTGCACTCGCTGCCTGCACTGCAACTGAACTCTTAAAAATAAAGGTGCTTAAAAGGTTCTTCACAGCGACTTTAAAGAACCATCTCTTTCTTACCTTTTTATAATCTGAAGAACCTTTTTTTCGCCACAAAGAACCTTTTGTGAAACAGAAAGGTTCTTCAGATGTTAAAGGTTCTTTATGGAACCATTTAGACAAAAAGGTTCTTCTATGGCATCGTGAAGCACCTTTATTTTTAAGAGTGTGAGACCAACCACTGCAAACCTGCCAAGCACACTGACACAAGCCTATTTGGTAATTGAAATAAAGCTGAAATAAAATAAATATAAATATTAGATGAAAAACTTAACTTAAAAAACTTAAAATCTGAAATGTTGTCTTGAAGTACTAAAACTACTATTTAAAAAAATAAAGCTAAAAATAAATTAAATTGAAGTTATATATTTGTATTGTATTAAATATAAATACTTTGTTGTATTTGTAATACAGTAACTTTGATCTTGCATCATTCAAATGTTTCTGTTGTTGTTGCACTACAATAATGAGAATTTGGGAGGGAAATGTGCTTAAATTTTTTTTGTTTGTTTCTTTGTTTTTGTAATTTTGAGAATTATGACCCAGACATGCTCTTGACGGGTTTTGTGACATTTACTCTTTTAGAGTGGATGCTATAATTTAGGGAAGTATTCAGAAGTGTAATTCTATTGTAAATCTACTTTCTCCACAGCCAGAAAAGCAGAGGCTCGATTCACATTGCTGAAACAAGAAGGAAATGACGCGGTGAAGAACGGCCAGTTTCAAGGTGCTGTGGACAAATACAGCGAATGTCTGGCCATCAAACCTAATGAATGTGCCATCTACACCAACAGGTAAACCTGTCCTACACTTTACAACTGTTATTATTATCAGCCAAACACAAGCTGTGTTCAGAATAGCACAATACAGTATTACTCATATATATCACTAATATAGTATACACTGTACTGTATGAAGCAAGCAGTGCGCTATAGTAACCAGTTCTGAACACAGCCGCAGTTTGGTGCAGCTAAATACTTACAAAGTAGCAATGAACTGAACCAGCTGCACATGTTGTCCTGAGCCTTCCAGAAAGTGCTGAGGCTGGAGCTGCTCAGACGAGGCTTTTCCGTCAGCAATTAGCTCTGACAACTCCAGCATAAAACAGCGGAGGAGAGAGTCAGGCCGCATTGCCGAATGAGAAATGTCTGCCGTGTTTTTCAGAGCGCTGTGCTATCTCAAGCTGGAAGGTTTCGCAGAAGCCAAACAGGACTGTGATTCTGCGCTTCAGATCGAGCCAAACAATAAGAAAGCATTTTACAGACGAGCACTAGCACACAAAGGCTTGAAGGTGTGTATCGTGCCATCAAACATGCCATTTATACTCATAAGAAAGCATGTCTCCTTCATTTTTGTACATTTTACATGTAAAACATTGTGAATAATGATTGTGCGTGCGACATCAAACTAACCTTATATCATGATAGTGTTGAATTCAGAGCAGCAAGGCAGAGTCTTGATGGTCTGTCTGTATGTTTCGCCTCAGGACTACCTGTCAGCCAGCACTGATTTACAGGAAGTGCTGCAGTTGGATCTGAACGTGCAGGAGGCCGAGCAGGAGCTGGAGACAGTGACTAGCCTGTTAAGAGAGAGTCTGCTGGCTAATTCTCAAGGTGAAGTCTCACTGCCAACGAGAGACAAAAACTAGCACAGTGCAGACTATGTAGGAAATCAGTTTCTTGGAACAACACCGCTACTTTTAAAAGTAATGCATTACAATATTGCGCTACTCGCTAAGAAAAGTAACTAATTATGAATAGTAATAGTTGAATTGGATCAGGTCAGCAGCAAAGACATTGGTTAATATAATAACCTATTTAATTATTGCAGGTTTGCGTCATTCTGAGTTTGCATTTCACTGTTTGTATTCATTTTGAGGAATAGCCTACTGAATCTTTTTTTGTGCACGTGAGATGAGTAAATGCATGTTCACATTTAGTCTAGAACTACAGTACGGGAGAGCGGGGCACAACGTAACACTTTTTGACTTGAACTGTCAGTTTTTGTAAATCCACATGGGGTTCAGAATATCATTTTTTATCCACAGTAATTTCACACTTGTCTTGTACAAACATGTTGCATTGTTTCATAATTACAGTGTACGTTTTTCTTTATTTACCCTCAAAAAAGGAAAGTGAAATGTGACAACGTGCCCCGTAGGTGTGGTACACTGTAACATCTGAGGGGCACATTGTAACATGACTGTATGACAGCTTAAAATGTTATCTGATCGAATGAAAAGAATATACAAGAAAAAACTAAAATATTTTGTCAATAAAAAAAAAATACTTATTTTTTTCTAATAAAATAATGGCGCTTTTTAAAAATTAAAAATAATCTGATTTTGGAGTTTGACGATGAACACATTGCAGCCAGGCATGGGACGGCCCATATAAATTAGCCAAAATGCTTTACATGTCTTGAAATATTAATTTCTGAACATTAAACATTGACTATCAGTCTTTATTCTCGCTATTACATCGCTAATGCCATAGAATAGCATAGTTTAATAATAGCGGGGCACATTGTATCACAGTGTTACAACGTTCCCCCATCTGCGCAACTGGAATTTAAAACCGGTTAGTGTCTTCTGCTAGTTATCGAAGCATTAAAAAAACGATCTAAACTGATAAATAACAGATTGGAGATTAAAATATTAGCAGATTTGTCTCATTTCAAATGAATAATAAAATGTTCGGCAAAATCTTCAAAAGATTTTTTAATTTTGTTGCATTTTTTCCTCTATATAATGTTGATGTGGTAACTAGTAAATACTGTAAATTTTGTTATGCTAGCATGTGTGCAAACCACGTGTGTTACAGCTAACCCCGTGTTACTTTGTGCCCCGCTCTCCCCTAAGCATCATGATCGCCTATTTTTTTGAAAAAGTAACTCAGATATTTTCTTGTAAATAAAAAAGTAATGCATGACTTTACTAGTTACTTTAAAAAAGTAATCTGATTACATAAATCGCGTTACTTGCAATGCATTACCCCCAAAATCGCAAGCACACATTCATGACGTCACACCGTATATATTGTAGCGTCACATAACTAACTATAAAACCAAACTTTTTCTAAAAAACAAACACTTGAACATACATCAGCATTATAAGAACTACCTAAAGTGATGGAAACCATTTTGAGGGAAATATTTCTTTGAAGTGGAATTTGATTTTTTAATTTGGCATACCATTCGTTTTCATGAAGATGGCGGGTTTATGACCCATAATGCAGTCAGCCACCAGGGGGCGATCAAAATATTTTGGCTTCACCTTTCAGGACGTGAGTGGCACACTGGTCTGGCCAGTCGCCACATGCTACAAGAGTGACAAAATCAATCACAAACCACAGCCAATCAGAAGAGCGTGTGGGCGGAGCTATCTCTGCAAGTGCCATCTCCAGTGTTGCCAAATCTACGGTTTTCCCGCGGAATTGGGATAATTTAACACTGTTGTTTTTCATGTCCACGGGTTGAAGCGACCCCAATAACCAAATATGTCGCTTTGTTTCATAATTACAGTGTATACGTTTTTCTTTATTTACCCCCAAAAAATGGAAGTGAAATGTGACAACATGCCCCGTAGGTGGGGTACATTGTAACATCTGAGGGGCACATTGTAACATGACTGTATGACAGCTTAAAATGTTATCTGATCGAATGAAAAGAATATACAAGAAAAAACTAAAATATTTTGTCAATAAAAAAAAAATACTTATTTTTTTCTAATAAAATAATGGCGCTTTTTAAAAATTAAAAATAATCTGATTTTGGAGTTTGACGATGAACACATTGCAGCCAGGCATGGGACGGCCCATATAAATTAGCCAAAATGCTTTACATGTCTTGAAATATTAATTTCTGAACATTAAACATTGACTATCAGTCTTTATTCTCGCTATTACATCGCTAATGCCATAGAATAGCATAGTTTAATAATAGCGGGGCACATTGTATCACAGTGTTACAACGTTCCCCCATCTGCGCAACTGGAATTTAAAACCGGTTAGTGTCTTCTGCTAGTTATCGAAGCATTAAAAAAACGATCTAAACTGATAAATAACAGATTGGAGATTAAAATATTAGCAGATTTGTCTCATTTCAAATGAATAATAAAATGTTCGGCAAAATCTTCAAAAGATTTTTTAATTTTGTTGCATTTTTTCCTCTATATAATGTTGATGTGGTAACTAGTAAATACTGTAAATTTTGTTATGCTAGCATGTGTGCAAACCACGTGTGTTACAGCTAACCCCGTGTTACTTTGTGCCCCGCTCTCCCCTAAGCATCATGATCGCCTATTTTTTTGAAAAAGTAACTCAGATATTTTCTTGTAAATAAAAAAGTAATGCATGACTTTACTAGTTACTTTAAAAAAGTAATCTGATTACATAAATCGCGTTACTTGCAATGCATTACCCCCAAAATCGCAAGCACACATTCATGACGTCACACCGTATATATTGTAGCGTCACATAACTAACTATAAAACCAAACTTTTTCTAAAAAACAAACACTTGAACATACATCAGCATTATAAGAACTACCTAAAGTGATGGAAACCATTTTGAGGGAAATATTTCTTTGAAGTGGAATTTGATTTTTTAATTTGGCATACCATTCGTTTTCATGAAGATGGCGGGTTTATGACCCATAATGCAGTCAGCCACCAGGGGGCGATCAAAATATTTTGGCTTCACCTTTCAGGACGTGAGTGGCACACTGGTCTGGCCAGTCGCCACATGCTACAAGAGTGACAAAATCAATCACAAACCACAGCCAATCAGAAGAGCGTGTGGGCGGAGCTATCTCTGCAAGTGCCATCTCCAGTGTTGCCAAATCTACGGTTTTCCCGCGGAATTGGGATAATTTAACACTGTTGTTTTTCATGTCCACGGGTTGAAGCGACCCCAATAACTTGATATTTAGCCCCTGCAATGCAAATTTTACCAGGGGAACCTCGCCAAAAAACGAACGTGATTTTTAACGCCCCGAAACGCCATTGGGCTAGTTTTGGGCTTGTTTTGAGTAGAAATTGGGCGGCTTTTGTTGTAAAAACATGGCAACCCTGGCTGTCTCCGACTTGTAACAAAAATGTAAACGATTTTAACATTATTCAGAATACATAGTAAGTAATACAATATTTGTTTTTAAATACAGTTGCACAGAGTTTACAGATTGAATGTTCTTGTTGACTTGTTGTTTTCAGGATCCGAGGTAAATTATCTATTATCTATATTGTCTATTAAAGTCACGCAAAATGATATTCAAACTCAAATGAAACAATTTTAGTACTGTACAAAAAACGTATCTGAGATAATGACCTGTCAACCGCAACGTCCCAGTAACCATTACAAAACAGAAGCTGCTGTTGCTGGTCATTGCGTCGCGTCGCGTTATTAGGACACGATGCAACAATCATTTAAACAGTTTAGCCTACATATTTGTTGAATCAATATCACTGTTGTTCAGTAAACACAAAGTTAATACTAAGTAGGCTAATTTACATGTTAGACACAATATTGCCACTTACTTTACTGTTTTCCGAGTATCACACAGCAGTGGCCTTACTAAATGAATCAGTGTTCTGAACGGAAAGGTTGAGTGAATCATTCATTGACTCGCTGCCACCTACTGGTTGGTGTAAGGATGAGACATGCAGAACGAGGCACTGAAAAATCCCCACCACTAATGAACAGACTGGGACCAGTTTTATACTAAGTTTATAAAAATGTGATTGCAGAATGCAGCAACGGATCATTTAAGTATTCTAGAGAGTGTGTAATAAAAACCAGAAAACTATTATCTAACAGCCGCTATAATCAGCCATGGTACCTCAGTGAACTTTAATCTTAGGTTTAGCTGATTAGTGGTGGACAAGGGTCATTATTACTATTGCTCATAACCAAACAAATCCCTCATCCTCAAGTGCTAAACTTTGGATCATAACCATGTGTTTATGCAACAGATATGAATGATACATACAGAGCAACTTTTTAAAAAATGTTCTTGAACTTTTATGTTTCTCACAACAATAACAAAAAAAAAAAAGTCACAGAGACTCACTTTGAGAGAGGATTGTGGCTCATATCTAGAGACCAAAATAAATTTAACAGACACAAACTACTCAGAATACACGGGCAACGTATTAGCAACCACCTACAACGGCCTATCATCATGTGTTGGCGAGTTATGCACAAGAAGACAGAACTCATATTTTCTGCAAAACATGTGTATCTTGTTTAGCCTTAAGGCCCATTCACACCAACGATGATAACTATAGCAATAACTAAAGTTTTAATAATCGTTCCAATTCTGTGAGAATAGTGTTCATACTACATCTATAACAACACAGAGGAACGTATGGAAGCCCGTTTTCGCCACAGAATAAAAAAAATAAAAAAGGTAATTGAAACATTTTCTCTCATAATTCTGACTTTTTATATATAAACTTGATATTCTGAGAAGAAAAGTAAGAATTGTGACAAAGTCACAATTAACTTTTTTATTTTTTATTCTGTGGCAGAAAGAATTCTGTGCATCATGAGTTTTTCTCACAATTCTAAATGTATTTTTCATACTTTTTTCCTCAGAATTCTGAGTTCATATCTAGAAAATTCAGACTTTTATCCTCCCAATTCTGAGTCTATATCTCACAAATTCCAACTTTTTTCTCATACTTTTTCCTCATAATTTATTTCTCACAAATACTGAATTTCCCCCCAGAATTCCCAGGTTTTATCCCAAATTTCTGACTTTTTTCTCACAATCTTTTTTATCAGAATTTTGAGTTTATATCTTGCAAATTCTGACTTTTTTTACTCAGAATTCTCAGGTTATATCCCACAATTCTGACTTGTTTCTCACAAAATTTATATCTCGCCAATTCAGAATTTTTTCTCACAATTCTCAGTTTATCTCTCAAAATTTTGACTTTTTTTCTCAGAATTCAGAGTTTATATCTCACAAATGCACAAAATGTTTTTCTCAGAATTCTCAGGTTTTATCTCAAACGTTTTGACTTTTTTCTCAGAATTCTGGGTTTATATCTGATTCTTTCTCTCGAGGTTCAGCGTACACACCAAATGTAGCACTTAAATGGCAACAACTGGCTTCAATGTGACATACATGAAGCTGACTAGTACCGTTTCCTCTCTGCAGGTTGACATCGAGGCAATAAAGGTTGAAATGAACAGAGAGCTACAGGAAGAACAGACCCTCCTTCATTAAAGCCTGACACGGCAGATCCAGCGAGCCTGAGAATTCCAGCTCACGGGTCCCACAGTCCCGCCACGAGGGTCCATTCATCCTTAGACTGTCATGCGCCGCAACTAAAGTTTCCCTTCCAGCAAACACTCATCTCACCTTCTTCTAGGAATATTGTCTGATAATGCCGACAATGCAAAGCATGCAAACGGTTCATACTCTGTAACTCTGGCTTCAGTAGGCACGTGTGAGCATGGCACGGCTGGGAAGCGTGAAACAAATGGGATTCTCGGCTTATGATGGGACGGTTGTCGTGTGTATAAGAGAGATGTGCCTTTTAAAAGAAGCTGTGGCTCACATATGGAGTGATTTAACACTCTCAGACAAAATTGTATAGGGATTTAATTTGCTACATTTAAATATCTAATTTCTCAGGATTTAATATATTTTTAATAGCTATTCCATTGTGTTGTGTAATATATGCATACATGTAGCTCATGTAGTGTAATTTATTTGGACATCTAGCCTTCAGCCCAACCATTGTCTCAATATGCATAGATAAAACACAAGATCCCACAACAAGGTATGAATGTGCAATAACATTAGATGCAGTTTTTCTTTGGGATGTCAGCAAAAGAAATATGTTTCAGATAAATACATTTGCATCAGCTAAATAAATTACTAGATGAAATATTTTTGCCTTTCGACATGATTGGTTTAGAAATTATATAACAATTGTTTTATAATTGCAAAACCACTGGAAATATAAAGCTAAAATAGCAACACCAATGATTTTAGATAATACATCCAAATGATTTGAATGTACACTACTGTTCAAAGTTTGGGGTCAGTAGTTTTTTTTTTTTGAAGCTTTTAAAATAAGTTTATTAAAATACAGTCATAAACACAGAAAAAAAAAAAAACAGTAATATTGTTAAATATTACAATTTAAAATAAGTTTCCTGTGATGATATATTGTAAAATGTAATTTATTCCTGTGATGCAAAGCTGAATTTTCAGCATCATTACTCCAGTCTTCAGTGTCACATGATCCTTCAGAAATCATAATAATATGCCGATTTGCTGCTCAAGAAACATTTCTGATTATTACCGATGCTTTTCCTGCTTAATATTTTTGTGGAAATCACCTTTTTAATTTAGAATTCTCTGATAAATAGAAAATTCCAGAGAATATTCATTTGAAATGTAATGTTTTGTAACAAATGTCTTTACTGTAACTTTTGATTATTTGATGCATCTTTGCTGAAAAAAAAAAATACCGACCCCAAACTTTATAGCTATATTAAATTTCTCATAAATATTACTAAAATTCAGTAATACTATATTATATTAAGGTTTTATGTTAGCAGGTGCAATGGCTAACAAAATTTAACAATAATTTCACAGCATTTCTTATGGTTTCTGTTTCTTATGGCTTTAATGAAACGTAGGAGATTTGTGTCACAAATTACAATATCAACCAAATTAATATTCATTTTTTTAATTAAATTTTTCACTCAATCTGTTATGCTAATATTCCATACCCCACTGTATGACACACACTGCCATAATTACATCGTGCATCTCAATAGCTGTCAGTTGTTTTTGAGCAAACACACAGACCACACATCTAGATTCGTGTTTTTATTTTCATTTAGATATGCATTTACATGCATATTATAAAGCAAATATACAAATAACAAGCTGTTTTGAACAAGTTAGAAATCAATCGGCCCTAGCCTCTGAAATAATATTCGTACAGATATGGGCAGGCTCAAAACATAAGAAAAAAAAAAAAACACTAAAGAAATGGAAGGAACAAAAACAAAAAAACAAAGCAGCTTGTGGCATTGGATCAGTCCCGAGAGATCACGGACACGGAGCAGCACCAGAACGCCAGCGAGAGAGACCAACAGAAATGAAGCCGATGAACAGTGCAAACACACGAGTGTGAGTGTGTTGAAGTGTGCAGGAGTCGTCGTCAGAGAGCCTGAGTGCTGTCTTTGGTAGGCGGTCGGATGTGTCGTCCCAGGGACGCTAGGAAACGATGCTACGCCGCCTCGCTAACATTCAACGCAGCCTCGTCCAGTACTTTTGAATTCATAAGACACAAACCGGAAAACAAATGTGGTTCATCTATGATCCAAAAGGCACCATGAGTCAATACAGATGAAAAAAAAAATTCACTTAATCAGTTGAAACAACCTGAATGTGATTACCATCATAGCCTTTACAATGAAAGTAGTTGAATTTTCTTGTTTTAAACAGGATGCAGATCTTTCTGATTCATGGACGACTTATTCTTTTTTTAAACAGCCAGACTCGCTTCCTCCCATGAAAGGGTTTGGTCAAGTTCCCCGTCCTACCAGCAGGGGGCGCGACACGGCTTCGTCCAGCTCCTCACCGAAGCAGTGGCTTCAACACATCTACTTTTCCCAAAAATGGAAAATACGCAGTGACACCAGACGAGAGAAATGAAAAGTAGCCCAAGAAACTAAAACTATTGCCTGGTCCCTCATGAGCTCATCTTGTATGAACATCTCGATAAGGGCATCGGACCCCCCAGACTTCCTCGTTGCCAGACTCCTCCAACTAAAGCTATATGCTGGCTAACTGAGAGTATATGCGTGTACACGTGTAGTGAAGGTGCTCCTGTCAGTCGCATGGTATCTGTCAAAAACGCGTCATGGTCATATTTCAGTCCAAAATTACATTTAAAGAAAATGAAGCCTATTTGTAGAAACGATAAGGTTTGTGACATTTTCATGAAAGTTAAGCACATTTTCCCTCCCAATTCGAATGACTGTATTACTGGGAAAAAAAATCTTATTACTGTAATGCAAAAATTATATACATTTAAATAATGGTAGCATTTGTACTGCTGATTTTTTCTTTCTTTTTTTTTTTTTTACACAGTAATACAGAAACAAAATACTGTTTTATAGTATTAAGAATCTAGTAAGAATAATCAGGAATTACAAAAACTATACTACAATAAAGAGAAAGAGGGAGAAAAATGTGCTTAAACCCACCCAAAAATGAGAATTCAGTCATCATTTACTCATCCTCATGTTGTTCCAAACCTATTCGAGTTCATAAAAGATATTTTGAAGAATGTTGGTAACCAAACCGTTTTGGTTCCCATTGACTTCAATAGTATTTTCAAAATATATCTTCAAAATCTTCTTATGTTCCACATAAGAAATACAGGCTTGAAACAGCATGAGGGTGAATGATGACAATGTTCATTTTTGGGTGAACTATCCCTTTAATTAACATGAAAATGTCACAAAACAAACTCGTCCTAAACAGAGGCTTCATTTCCAGTATGCAAGGAATGATATTTCTCTTCTTTCCTTTTAATTTTGGGGTGAAAAACGAGCTGGACACGTCTCACTCCTCGTTGGTGAGGTTCTTCATCTCAGCGACACTGAACACTGAAACAGAGGCATGTGTGATTGACAGCTACATCAGCATCTTCAGTCTCTGTGCATCACTTCCCGCCTTACATTCATCTGTTGCCTTTCTGAATCTTATCCGAGCTTCGGTCCAACTGTAAGCGCTGACCGAGTGTCGGTCAAACGGTAACCTTTGGTCACAGCGAGCTTTCTGAAACCTTGAGGCGCATCCTGCCCTTCCTTCTCCAACATTCAAAAAAACAAAACAAAAAAAAATCGACCAACCGGGATGTTAATCCTCCATGAAACGAGCTTTGAAATCTTCAGTTCAGTGTGCAATCCTTGGTAATGAAGGTTAGCTGTGAAAGCTAGCATGTGTGTCTGCTTATATCTCTGTTTGAACGCAGGCGTTACGCACAGGACTAATCGGCTGAGGAAGGTTGTTATTGCGTTCTTTAGGCGAGCTCTGGCCCGCGTCAGCCGCGCATATTAAACTCACATTCTCCTCCGTAATGTAGCATAGCGGGCGCTCTGCCGGCCCGTCAGGGGTCAGAGGGGCGACCACAGCTTGCGGAACGGGACAGTTCTCCAGTCGGTCATTCTCGACCTCTGGAAGCGGGCTGACCGCTCCGCCCGTGTTGGGTTGTCGGACTTGAGACTCGTAGCAGGGCGGTCTGCAGGCGTCCAGGTCGGAGCAGCTGAACTCTGAGAAGTGGCTGGAGTGTGAGTCGGCCACAGACGGCAGGCTGCCGCTCAGAGAGGGCGAGTCTAACTCGCTGGAGTTGGTGCTGCGGCGCTCCAGCAGCTGGGCGTCCATGTCTTCTCGCGTCTCGTTGATCTTGGTTCCGCCGCTCTTTTTGCGCAGCTTACCTTTGCACTTCTTGCCGGAGGAGGAGGAAGTGGTGGAGGACGGCTCCTTGGCCCAGCGAGAGGTAACGCACTTGCCCTCGTGGGGACAGCCGGAGGGGCAAACGCCGGGCCCGTGTCCTCCGCTGCTGCCGTCGTCCATACTGCTGCTGCCACTGTGGTGCCTGAGCTTCCCTCGCTTGGACTCCACATCCACCTGCACCTCCATACTGTTCCCATCCCTGCTGCACAACAACGTCTGCTGTTAATGACAGCTCAAGCTCCATCACTGAGCCACCTCACATTCTTTTGGATAAATGTGACCCTGGAGCACAAAACCAGTCTTAAGTAGCACAGGTATATTTGTAGCAATAGCCAACGATACATTGTATGGTTCAAAATGATCGATTTTTCTTTTATGCCAAAAATCATTAGGATATTAAGTAAAGATCATGTTCCATGAAGATATTTAGTAAATTTCCTACCGTAAATATATCAAAACTTAATTTTTGATTAGTAATATGCATAGCTAAGGACTTCATTTGGACAACTTTAAAGGCAATTTTCTCAATATTTAGATGTTTTTGCACCCTCAGATTCCAGATTTTCAAATAGTTGTATCTCGGCCAAATATTGTCCTTTCCTAACAATACATCCAACCATACATCAATGGAAAGCTCATTTATTCAGCTTTCAGATGATGTATAAATCTCTCATTTCTCATAACATTGTCCCTTATGACTGGTTTTGTGGTCCAGGGTCACATATGAACACAGACCTGTCCAGAGGCAGGTAGGCATTGAGAATGGATCCAGCCATTGCTTTGGTACTAGCGTTGTCACTGATTGTCCCCAGACTGACGGTGCCAGACTCCCCGCTCAGACTGCAACGCTCCTTTTGGACATCAGCTTGAACTTCCAACCTGAGAAACACAAACAGCACATTTAAAGGAGTCATGTGATGTGATTTCAAGTTTTCCTTTGTCTTTGGAGTGTTACAAGCTGTTCGTGCATACAGTATACAAGATCTGTAAAGTTGCAAAGACTAAAGTCTCAAACCCAAAGAGATATTCTTTATAAAAGTGAAGACTCGTTGATAATCAATGTTATTTAATGATAGAACTTTTGTAATTAGAATTAAAACTTGTTAACCATGTATGAATGCATATTAGTCTGAACTTCGGACTGGTGATGGTGCTTTTTTGGTCATTCAGTGTTTCTGTACAAAAAAAATAAAAATCGGGAAAAAAATAACAAAAATACTGATAAGATAATAATATAAAACGCACCAAGGATTAATGAACTACTGGATTCATGAATATTAATCAGGTTGTGTACGTTCGCTCGAACTGATTTGCTGAAATCAAAACAGGGACGATAATAGGTGAGCGCCAGCCAATGAGATTGCCGTTTGCGCATTAGTTTCGCCTACTACCGGAGAAACCGGCAGTTCTTAAAAGCGGAAGAATTCCAAAGGAACTCTGTTGTATTTTCTTGTCAAAACAACGAAGAATATCGTTTACATGTAGCGCGTCAATTCTCTTTCTTCTCTCTCTGCGTGTGTGTGTGAGACAAAGCGACGGCGAGTCGAGCGCCTTCACACTAGAATTTACGGTACGTTGTGTGTTGCGCATCCATTGAGATGAACAGAAAAATATCACAGATCGCTTGACATTAATGAGCTACTGGATTCATGAATATTAATCAGGTTGTGTGCGTTCGCTCGAACTGATTTGCTTAAATCAAAACAGGGACGATAATAGGTGAGCACCAGCCAATGAGATTGTCGTTTGCGCATTAGTTCCGCCCACTACCGGAGAAAGCGGTAGTTCTTAAAAGCTGAAGAATTCCAAAGGAACTCTGTTATTTTGACAGGAAAATACAACAAAGAATATCGTTTACATGCATCACATCAATTCTGCATGTTATGCAAGACTCTCTCGCTCTCTCTCTCTCTCTCACTTTGCAAATACACAAACACAGGTGCGCTGCGCATTCATTCAAATGAACTGAAAAATATCACAGATCGCTTGACGGAGAGTGAAACTCTGAAGCGCTCAGTCAGAGTGTTCTGTGAGTGAAAATATATCTGAGCTAAACTTATACTTAGCCTCCAACTCACACACTGGCGAGTAAAATCTGAGAATTTATTAGCCATTGGCTAATATTAGACATCATTTAGTCGCCAGAGTGAAGATTTAGTCACATATGCGAGTGATTTACTCGCAATGTAGAGGGTTGCCAAATACACAAAATAATGTTCTTTTTAGCATCGTTATATGACCCCTTTACGGCCTGTTAACTGATCCAAATGTCTACATGAATTTTCACGTGCAATTTGTCTGTTCAGATCATTGCATGAAAACAGTAGGCTTTAGGTTATTTTTGGAAAAACTGAAATACCCCTGTTAGTCTTCTACACAAAAGTGTTGCGCAGCTTTCCATTTCTGAGACCTGCTGAGAAGTCCAATCGTATTTACATGTTTTCAAACAGCTGTTGAGACTTTTGTATTCACTATAGTGGTTATCAAACAACTAGTGGTTGACCAATATAATCGCAAAAGCTGAAATGTATTTTAATTAATTTTTTTAATTACCAGGGAGCAAGATTTCCTGTTTGGCCCATAAGTGTTGGAAGCTGCCTAATAACTGAAAGGCAAACGATATACTACTTTATTTGATAATACTTTAGTTCAGGGACCAATTCTCAAATACGCAAGTCTTTGAATATCTAACAAACATTTAGGCCCGGTTTCACAGACAGGGTTTAGGATTAAGCCATAGTTCAATAAAGCAATAAGCCCCAAGAAGCCATGGTTTACAGTGAATTTACAGCTAGAATACAGCTTCACGTCGTGCCTAACAACGCTCCTTAGCTGTTATAAATTCACTGAAAACCACGGGGTTTATTGCTTTTATAAAACGGTTATTTCATATACGTAGTAAGGTTTCACAAAATCAAACACAGCAAATAAAGTGTAATGATATAAATAAAAACATTATTCTTCCGCCAAACAATGTAGCTCCTCAGAATCAGTTGTGGTTGCAGAGCAACAGACAAACGTAAACAAAGGTGTATGTTTGTAATTTACAACAGCTTCGAACGCGGCTCAACCAATCAGAATCAAGGACCGGAACTATCCGTTTTATAATTAAAACATTTAAGTAGCTTTTATAAACGTGCCTTAGAAAAAAAACATTACTGGTGTGCTTTACTGGTCTTGAGACAAAACAATGACACTTACATATTTTAAGATTTTAGACTGGGACTAGGCTTAAGCCTTGTCTGTGAAACCGGGGGGAAATGTGACATCTCACAAACCAGCTGTTAGATCTCCTTGTGTGCATAGCCTGCATAAAATGTGTCTACTCTTTATGTGACGGACGGTCCATGTGAATGATCTTCCATCTTCCTAAATACTGTGTTCACGAGCGCCACCAGGTCATGGTTTTATATAATAACAGAGGTTCTGGGCATGAGACCAGAAGCATGAATCCTATTGGCTGGCTAGTTTTCTTGCAGTGCAATGGAAAAGACATTAAAACACCGCTATGTTAAAGAAAATCTGTTGCCTTGACCAGTATTTCTCAGCCCTGTTGCTTTTACTTTTTGCATGTCTCTTTATTCAAACACACCTGATTCAGGTCATCAGCTCATTAGTAGAGTCCAAGACCTGAAATGAGTGTGTGAGAGGACACGCTCAACATGTGCAGTGTTGGGGGCCCCAGAAACACAAATGCGAATGTTCATGTCAGTCAGAACAGCCATTTGTTCAAATTAAAATGTTAATCATTCTTTTGGGATTCTGGTAGATGTTTTGCAATTTGAATTTTATAGTATGTCCACATAGTCACATCACACTACATAGGGATGCACAATATTAGATTTTTGCCGATATGCCTATATTTTTCGAATCATTTTGGCTGATAGCCGATGCCGATATACATTTCCAATATACATTTCCCTTTGTTTTGAAACAACACCAAGTCTCTCCTGTGCAGAAAATATAAATTATTTTGAATTTTGGTTAGTTTTGAGCAAAAACTTACGTTAGAAGTATTAAACATGATTAAAGTTCTGTTTCTAATGAGAGTACATTGAAAGCCTTGAAAATAACTAATAAAATAAATCTCTGCTGTTTTTTTTTCTCAGACAGATGTAGTTGCAACCTTAAGATTTTATTTGTGGATTTATCAGTAATAGATGGTTCTAAAGCAAAAGAGCTGTAAAAATTCAAAAAAATCTTTTACAGCACCTTGTATTTAAGTTTTCATAATCCCTTTGAAAAAAATATATTACATATTAATGAATAAATCTGTAAATTTAATTTACAAGTGTCATGTTTGTGATTTGTATTCATGTAAGCAATAGCTTCTGACCTTTAAATCAAAACAGACTCGTGATTTTATGACATCGATATTGCTTCATTTATTCAGAAACGCTGCGCTTATAAGTAGGCCAACAGCGCCCCCTAAGTAAATAAAACTCCTTACCAGATGTGCATTAGGACCTGGGGGAAGCTGCCGCCGCTGTGCTAGAAACTGTTGACTCTCTGGCGCACCACATGTGTCCTTCTGAATGTACATTCTCAGATTAAATGCAGTGATCCAAAACGGTGAATCTAACCATCATTCAGGCAAAAGTTCGCTTCAAGAATGATCACACTGTGCTGACGTGTGTGGGTGTGATCTTATCACTATCAAACCCTGAGCACATGTGAGCTATCCATCTTATCGATGTTTACATTTTGAGCCTTTATTGGCCGATTCCGATAACGTTCTGATAATATCGTGCATCCCTAAAAATGCATGCCCCTTAAAGGCCATTTTTGGTCAATAACTGCACAAAATGACATGCAGACACTGACCTGTTAAAGCAGTTGACCATGGCACTTCCTGACAAGCTGCCAGTGATGCTGGCCCCGGCGAGGGCCATAGTGCTGGCGTTCTCGCTCAGGTTGTCCCTCATTGCTCCAATACGCTCCATGTGGCTCCCGCTGGCACTCAGGCTGCCCGTCAGACCCCCCACACTGCCCTCGCCGATGCTGGGGTTATGCCTGGTCTCTGCTACCGAAGTGGTGTCTGATAGAAAAGAATAGATAGAAAGGGGTCATTACAGCAGTTCATAAAAGTGTGAAGCATACTGGGGGGAAAAAAAACAAAAAAACAATCAGTAGTACTGTTCCAGTGTTTGGTTTTTGAGATTTGCACTACAAGCCTGATTAGGGCTCTACAAAACATACCGAATGAACTGCAGTCATAAAAATGGAATTTACTGTACACGTAAAGTACAGCTAATCAAATTGCAGTATGGATTAGTGTCTGTAGCTGATTCGATATTTATCCACCATCTCTATCTTTCTGTCGCTCGGCTCGGCTAATGTCCGTTCCATGCACTGAACGCGCTCTCCTCCACATCACGAGTAGACACGCCCCTTATTGCTGATTGGCTACAAGTTTGTTTTGCGATTCGGCCCGAATCAGTTTTCTAAAGTGTTTTTGAAAAATCACTTACTCTGCTTTTAAAGTGCAAAAAGACTTCAAATATAAAGTTTGCATGTTTCTGTGTAAATGAATGGCACGGTTTCATCGACTACCCAAACTCAAGCATGCATGATGCTCAGTGTTTTCAGCATCTACTACATACAGCACTATTAATGATTTTTTAATTCAAGTTTTAATGAACTCAACTGCTTAGCTACACATCCTTTTTGATTATTCAAATTTAAACCATTTAGACATACACGTTAATCTGAGAAACCTGATTTCTCTTACACATAGCACGACCATGTTTCGAAACCTTTTGCCTCAGGCTTACTCTGTACATCAGAACAAAAGCTACTTGTTCCCAGAGTTACATGAGCTTCACAGGAATTATTTGGTGTTTGAGAAACAAAGCTACTTGATCCTTGAGTTCCAGGAGTTGTGTCTGGAAAAGGATAAACTCCGTCTCTAGATATGCCTCACCTTCAATGCAAGTATGTGGGGGGGACCAGTAAATCTAACACATTCACTTCACACATTTGAATTAAACATGAGTGAGGAGGAGAGAAAGTGTGAAATGTGATAGACAACTCTTGGGGGAAAGACAGCCAAGACAGAGACTGTGAATGAGAGGATGACTGCGAGAAGGACAGATTCTGAATGCTTTAAACATTGTTTGGCTTCTCAGCCTGTGGCATTGAGGTGTTTGCATTCAGTGAGGTTCACTCACCAGTCACAGCAGCTCCGGTGCCCACGTTCATGTCGTTCTCGTCATCGAACTCAATGCGCACACCTTTACCATTCCCCGCTGACACGCCGCAACCACCGCTGCGGCACAGAGAGATGGGCACCACACCGTAGACGTATGCCAACATGATGGGCACTCCTATCCCTGCACAGACACACAATATAACACTTACACAAAACTGCAACCTCTAAACCAGATGAGATTATCAATGAAATTGGCATTTCCTGATGGAAATACCATTCACACAAAGCACGATAACTATAAAGTTTTAGTAATCATCCAAATTCAATGAGAATAGGGAAAGCCACTATAACGATAACGAAAGAGAGGGACGATATTGTTGGACGCACTTTCCAAACAATTTTCCCAGCTGATAAACCTTAAAACATTGACAGCGAATCACCCGACTTTAATAAGCGTGAGCAATTAAAGTGGCAGATGACAAAACTGCAGCTTGTGCTGCTTATGCAAGGCTCTAGACTGCGACCAAAATGCTCGCATTTGCGACAATTTTTGGATAATGTGCGAGTAGCAAGTTTAGTTTTACTTTTCTTTTTGTTTTTGTTTTAAAAAGCTTGTTATCTTTGCGGTTTACCTCACGTTACGCTATGGAGGCTTTCTTTATTTTTTGTTTTGTTTTTTTATTTAGGCTATTTGATTCCTCAGTGTTTGCTAAACATTCTGTAATTTATTAGTCAGTATATAATACAGCATGTGGTGTATGCCATGCCTCATCTTATTCATTTTTGTTAATAAATGCTATGCAAACTAGTTTGTCATTTTAGCCTACTGTTTTATTGTTGTTGTGCTTTTTAATTAAGAATAACAATGAATCCATCTTTTGTTTTAGTCTTAAAAAGTGAAAGGTGTGTAGATATAAGCAAAACAGACAATTATCTTTTTTTGTAAAACGTGACACCAAGATCATGAATTCGAAAGTGAAAGCGTCCAAAGCCTGGCTTATAACACAGCAAAAGAGGAACTCCCGTTCACAAAATTTAAATCACAAATAATACTACTGATGAAAAAGAACGGGTTGAATGTTGAACACTTTCGTTACCATATAACTATAAACTCTGATAAAAGTTCATCAGCATGCATTGATTGTTGTAGCAAAAAAATTAATAAAAAATCGCGACCAAATTATGCGACCTGAGAAAGTGGGAAGAATGAGTCTAGAGCCCTGTTATGAACAGATCATTATCGTGCATTGGGTTGTTGGTTGGTGTTTTAACACCATATCAGCTTCCTTTGTTATTTTCATGGTTAGTAACAAGTTCAAATAGTATAAAAGAGCAATTTCAAAACCTATAAGGTTTAAAAACTCAGGGCTGAAACTGTCAAAAAACATTTGAGTGTGTTTGGAAGGTAATATAATTTCCTAAGAGAGCTTAAACCAGCACAATTTAATAAAACGTTTAAGAGATGGTAGATAGTGGTCATGAAGTGCATATTTGTGGATCTTCATTTGATATTAAGAACTTGTGCATGATTCTGCAATATCTTATTTGGCATCATGTATATTATGTAGATCTGATCCCAACAATTACTGAAAACAAAGATGCGATTTCATAGGTTGTTGTTGGTACACTGATCACATCCATTTTACCATTTGTTGATGTTAGATACTTTAGCAGTTTTAAGATCGGAGGGATTTATGAAACATAAAATCTGTGGAAAGTGCTTCTTTAGCAGGAGCGTCTGCTTGTTTGATACCTTTGATTCCACAATGTCCAGGCTATCGTGCAATGGTGTGGACACTAATATATTGTAGTTATTACAGTTATGATGCTTGATTAAACAGTCTTTAGTATTACATTTTTAGGCAAGCTTAATGCGTTGTGTATAAGCCTAATTAAAAAGTTAGTTGGGGCTAAATTAATTGCAGACATTTAATATAGGTTTATGGGTTTAGAACAAACAAATTATTTCATAAAACAAACTGCAATTCAAATCATAATGTGAATCATCAGACAGAAAAAAGAAAGAAGTCTGCTTACCAACAGTGACGGCAGCAACCACTGGAGACACGATCACTGACAATGTCACCCCGCCGGCTATGACAAGGTTTCTCTTGTGCTTGGAGATGTCCTTCCCCTCATAACGATTATGAATCTGAAGCAGATGGATTCAAAGACTGAGTGAATAAACACATCCCTCTGCCATCATTCATATTTCACAATGCAGCACTCAGTTAGGATTCAGGTCAGATAAACAGAGGTTATGGAAATCCCTTCATAATGAAATTCAGACTGAACAGCACATATCTGACGTGTTATTAATCATTGTACAAGTGACCCAGTTTGCAGTGGATTAATCTGGTTCAGAGACAGGCTGCATATTAACTCGCGCAAAACCAAATCCTTAATGTAATACACTAAATTATACTACATCACTGCTATTTGCTGGACATATAAATCTTTAAATCTATTAATACAGATGTAAAAATAGCGCTTGTCAAACTGATTTTAACATGCTGGCACCAGTTTCTAAAAGTGTTTATAATAAGCAGTGCTCTTCTAGTCGGATAAAACAAAAGCCCTTATTATCTTGTAGTCATGACAAAGGCATTTGGAGAAACTGGTTCACAACAGAAGCTGTCACAGGAAATGCTGCCAAATTAATCAACTGTCAAAAATTTTTCGTCAATTTAGCCCACGCCATGTGCCAGTGAGTTCAATCCAAGTTAAGGCTGATAATACAGTACTGTAATGACTTTCTAATGATTACTGATGACTAAGATTATGCACTATTATCAGAATCATTAGCATTCATGAATGTTATTAAAATATATGCAGGCTTTGTACACACAGGCAACATGGGATATAATTTTTAAACTAGATAAAAATGAGTTTCAGTTTTAATGGTCAGATCAGATTTTAAGCCGTGCAATCTATCAAAACCAAATATATAATTGCAACATGGCTCGGTGTGAACACTGTAACGCTGCTAAAAATGCAGAAAATAAGATTTAAAATATTAGTATTGTAATTTTACAGTTTTATTATAAAAATTGTATTACTGTTTTAAATGCTGTTTTTATTTTACAGCATAATATAATATAATTATATATTATTAATATAAAACTATAAAAAAATTAAATAAAAACACAAAATCATTATTTTATAGTCCTTTTGAATGGGTCAAATACAGTGGAAACATGGCCTATGAGAGTGGAAAGAGTTAAAAAAAAAAAAATGGTTACTGATATGGTTATTGAAAAGAATAGTTTTAAAGTCTTCAGAGTAAAAACTAACTGTTAGCTTTTTATGAGTTTAGCATCCTGCAATCAACAGAGACCGTTTCTAGATCTCAGTCCTCTTTTTTCACAATGACAGCTACTCACAATGACAGAAAATCTCTTGGCACCAAGCTGATTCTCATCTTTACTATGGAGCTGGTGCAGGTATACCAAATAGGATGATGTATCCAATTTCATATCTTGCAATCAGTTCAAAAGATTGGGTTTGAAAACAAATAAATTAAAACCTCACTCTTCATTCTCCACAGTGTTTAATTTAGCCACCCACCTTTTTGCCCACATACACAGGAATCCCAATGATCATTGCAGGTATGGCAATGCCAGCAATCAGTGCAATGCCAACCGGAGCGCCCACAAGTGTGCCCAACTGCCACAGGATTTTCTTCTTCCTGCTCCAAGGCTTCTTACCCCAGAACGTGCATCCTGAAGGACTGTGTCAGGAACAGAGAAGTTACAAAATGTAGAAATGTAACCTTAGCACAAAAATAATTCTGATGACTGCAGCTTTGGCCTTCATCCGTTCTCAGGTCAACTGTCAATAATGCAGTTAAATTTAGATGTCTGATTGATGTCAACACTGCAGTGGTGTTCAGGACACTGACCTTAAGTAGTGCAGGTCAGAGATCTCCTTCATACACAGCCAGCAGAACTCACAGCCGCAAACAGCGCAGGTCATGTGATTACAGCTCCCATCGTTCATCTTGATGATGTAGGCCGCACAGCGGGGACATGGCTTTATGTCATCGGCTTAGAGAGACACAGACAGAGCGGTTAAAACCACTGCTGGTTGACATTTACGAGATTTAGGGCGTTTTCATACTAGGTTTGAAGATTTGGTACAAACCACAATGTGTCAGTTGATTAGAGAGCATTTGATTTAGAAACAAACAAGAGAAAAAGAGAAAAATCACTTATCACTTTTATTCATACAGTGTTGTATTTTGCATTTGATTACTTTATTCAATTTCTGTAGTATTTCTAATCTGAATACTGTCAGACAGACTTACCTGAAAAACAATTTCATTTAATTTGTATTTTTTGATCCGTTGTATGTATTTGTTCTATTGCTTGTTCGATTGACTGTTTACTTGTCTTTAAGAAGCTTGAAAACTTTTTACTTATATTAGTTGCAGGGACTGATAGTTTGTACTGCTCAGTAAAAGTAAAAATAGCCTTAAAAACCAACATGAAAAAGAATGGAGATAACATTGCAATTCTTGCTGGGAAAAAAAGTTATATTTTTCTAATATTGCCCACCACTAATTCGATTGGTTTGATTTTAGAGGCAGTGGTTTTTAATTTTCATAATGCCAAGACCCATGGGAAATGTCCCATGTAATGAACTGCCAGGACCTTTTCTGTTATTTTACAGATTTATTTTTTACAGTATAGTTGACAAATCCACTGCAGTAGTGCATGGGATTTAACAGTTTGTGTGTGTGTGTGTGTGTGTGTGTGTGTGTTCGGTGGGCTCACTAGCAGCGCCGCTCTCCTGGCTGTAGCTGAGTGACGAGGATCTGAAGGGTCTCAGCCGGAGACTCTGAGCTCTCTGCTGTCGGGCGGCGTCGCAGGTCTGATTTGGGTGCCACAGCTGTTTACAGTGGTAACAGAACTCAGTCCCACAGCCCTCTCGACCACACGTGATCTTTGGACAGCTGGCACAACCGAAGGCAATGACTGCATACCTGTCAAATCAAACAGACAAACACTTTCTCAGCTATACACGATGCATTAGCTTATACATATCATCAAACAAGAAGAAAATCTCTATTAGTATTAGCACAGTTAACTAATACTTCATGTTTGTTCAAATCTCCAAACCAGAGTATGATCAATGACCACATTATCCAAAACAGCTGCAGCTATCTGGTAACAACGCAAGTCGATGATGGTCAATCTAGATTAATAGCCCTGCTAATCTGAACTGAAGGCATCATCAATTACAGCAGGCACTGGCCATTGTGACCCGATCATTATTAATGAGAACCTATTAAATGGCGCTGGAAGTTGTGCTTGTCTGCAGAGCTAATGGTTGTTGTAAAGTCACAACATGCAGATGGACATATTTGAGAGACAGCGACAGGATCACAAGTGATGTGCGTGCTGGACAAAGAGTTACATAAGAGCCTTTAACACTCATTATCATGTGAAAAAAACACTAGAAGCTGAGAAAAGATCCTGAATGTGCACTACAGGATCAGTCAGTTATTCCAGCCTCATCAAACCTCATGAGTCTGCAGGTGGATTGACATAATTACACAATATATAATTTGATACAAAAGAAGCTAACGCTGTCATCTGGTCAACTGCTGGTTTTCCGTCTGAGAAAAGCCTCCACTACATCGGTTTCCAAAAACAAAGTGGCCTTTGTTATTGGAGTTGCCCATATTTCTACATGACTCTGAGAGTGTAAGAGTAAACACAATGCTGGAGACATGAGATGCCCCCCGTCTGATCTACAATGAACCCCTAACAAAAGATAGTAATGTCAAAATAAGGATAGTGACAGCACCAGAACAAAAGTCAAACAAGACTACTCCACCACAGCACAAAGAAAGCCTTGCATGCGCCACACAGCATAAAACATTGAACAAAGCTTTTCCACTTTTTTTTTTTAAACACTGCATATTTGTCTTCCAAGACAGCGAACTCTCAGCCAACCCTGCAACAATGCAGAATCAATGCAACTCACTCTGCCTGCTGTTCACATTAACCAGGAACACACTCCAACGTCTGATGGCCAGAAAGGCCCTCATTCTGATCAGCGTCTTCTCTTGGAGATGGTCAAGTCTACTTAATTTTGGGGGAACCAACAATTTCACTTTACTTAATTAAACAATAACCCTATCTATATGTTTCCTAGCTGAGGGGAAAAATGGCTATAACAGAAAAGAGAAATGAGAATATTCACACAGTCTGCACCTCTTTTGTCTTTTTTTTTTTTTTACTTTTTGAAAGTTTATGCGCACCAAAGCTGTATTTATTTGATAAAATACAGTAAAAAATTTGATTTAATTAAGATGTAATTTCTATTTTTTTAGCGGCCATTAAGGTGTTTTAAAATGCTTTTTAAAGAAGTCTCATGCTCACCAAGGCTGCGTTTATTTGATCAAAAATACAGTAAAAACTGTAAACTTGATTCCTAAAATTTAAAAAGGGCGGTTTTCTATGTGCATATATTTTAAAAAGTCATTTATTTTTGTGATGCAAAGCTGAAAGGATCAGGGTCACATGATCCTTCAGAAATCATTCTAATATGCTGATTTGCTCCTCAAGAAACATTTCTGATTATTATCAATGTTGAAAACGGATGTTAATGAAAAACTGTGTTATTAGAAGTTCCTTTTTTTTTGGTTTATCTGTGTCTGATGATTGGCCCTCAAGCACAAAGACTTCCAGGACAATACAAAACCCTGTTTCACAGATTTAGCATGCAAACAAATATCTTCTTGATATGACGAGCCATTTATCAATTTCCAGAAATATCTCTCTCATCACCCATCAAAGCATACCTCAACATATATAAAACTGCAACCAAACCTGCCATGACATTTAGACTAGTTCTTGTTTCCTACACTGATGTTTTGACACGTGTTTAAAAAGTACCTAACAAAAAGTACCTAATTTCTCTATGTATCTGGGGAAAGCTCTTTGTTATGCACACAAATATACACATCCTCCAAAGTGACAGGTGTAATAGCGCCTACTAAAAAAATAAACAAGTGCACACAATAACCAAAGACGACAAGAGAAAACAGGCAGCTCAAAAGGTTGTTATCATTGAAACACAGGGCACAGCTGGGTGCAGATCTGTGCAGAGATGAGTGCGTAGCATGACAAGATCTGCTGCCAGGCTCTCCACTGGCCTGATAAAAGACTCCATTCAAAGTGACAGTGTCACCCGTGTCAGGCCTCCAAAACCGCTGATCACAACACAATACTGCGCCTTTGGCTTGTGCTAACTTCAGATGATGTCCAAAATATATTTGGCTCAGAGCCCGAGCCCGGGGGAGAAGTAAAGAAAAAAAAAATATATAAAAAAGATTCAACAGGAGAAAAGCTGAATCCCTGACCAATAATTGCAATTATAATTAAGTTACAAGTCAGAACTCTCTGGAGCCTCTTTATAATTAATTATTTATCCCTTCTGCAACACATTCAATAAGTACTTTTACACTACCATTCCAAATGTTGGGGCCAGTAAGTTTTGAAACTAAAAAAAAAAAAAAAAAAAGGCAATAAATTAATCAAAGATGTCTTTGTATACTTTGAATCAGCATATTAGAATGATTTCTGAAGGATCATGTGGCACTGAAGACTGGAGTAATGATGCTGAAAAATCAGCTTTACATCACAATAATATTTCTGTTTTACAGTATTTATTAAAATATGCAGCCAGACTTCTTTCAAAAACATTTACAAAAATCTTACCTACCCCAAACTTTTGAACAATAGTGTAAATTCACGTACAATTCTATTTCAATTGGACAAAAACTTTTTTTTCATTTTTTTTATATCATGTGCACACTTTAGTCTGACTTAAATTTCAATTACGTATCAGGTTTACTCTGACAAACCGATTAAAACTGTAGCTCGACTACACTGTAGCTTGATAATAACTGTGCAGGTAAATATACTAGCTGACTTGGCTAAAGTCAATTTAGGTAAGAGGCTGTTTATAAATGCTCACACATTAACACAAAATGACCTCTACTTCTTCTAAGAACAAACAGGCCACAAATAAGCAAATACACGCACATGCAGTGATAGCAGCTGTGGCAACACAAAGCAGCTGTGGCAACATCACAGCCATGCAGTTAAAACCAGAGCAGCCATTTAGACCCAACCAGGGAAAAAAATGTGTCATGGAAATCCCAACTCCTATCATGCTATAGCTATGCTATAGCAACAGGATGTCAGCATTGTGCTGTATCCATGACATAAGGAATACCACAAAGGGTGTACAATGCAAAGATGCTATATCATCATATAATACCATGAAAATTTGTCACTTGAAATAAAATAAACATTACCTGAAATAAATAAATAAATTATATATATATACACACACACAATTTTTTTCAGCTAGTTGCCATGGAAATGTTTCTCATTTTTGTTTAGTTTATTTGATGTACTAATATAATAAACTAAAAATTATATAATTTATTTTAAAACACATACACAGGAACATATATAATTTATAAATGGAATATATATGTAGTAAGAAACTAATGTTTATTATTTCAACAAGGATGCATTAAATTGATCAAATATGACAGTAAAGACATTTATGTTACAAAAGATTTCTATTTCAAATAAGTGCTTTTCTTTTAAACTTTTTCATCTAAGCATTCTGAAAAAAAAAAAAAAAAGTATAATGGTTTCTACAAAAATGTAGAATTCACAACTGATTTCAGCATTGATAACCAGAAATGTTTATTGAGCAGCAAATCATCATATCAGAATGATTTCTGAAGGATCATGTGACACTGAGGACTGAAGTAATGATGGTGAAAATTCAGCTTTGCATCAAAGAAATAAATTACATTTTAAAATATATTCAAATAGAAAACAATTAATTTAAATTGTAATAATTTTTCACAACATTGCTGTTTTTACTGTGTTTTTGATCAAATGAATGCAGCATAAGGTCTCGTACTGTATCGCGTACCTTGTCAGTGTCGTGCGCTTTGCTTAGCCATTTGGTGTGATAAACAGGAAAGTGTGTCCAGCTGAATTTAATTTGAGTTTTGTTAGACGAATATAAAAAGCTTAGTACATTTGCACTTATATATTGTTGCTCTTTTGTTAGTTTTGACTGCTTTTATTGTCCTCATTTGTAAGTCGCTTTGGATAAAAGCGTCTGCTAAATGACTAAATGTAAATGTAAATGTAAATAAGAGATGGCTTTCATGTTTGTTTGTTTTAATACCATGCCAGCTTCTGTGGCTATTTTCATGGCAAGACAAATTTAACAAATTGTATTAGGTTTTTAAAATTTATTTTCACTAAAAACGAGATGGCTTTCATAAACAGTTTTCTTAATCTTAACTCCAAACTTTTAAACAGCAGTGCATATATAGAAAAATCTCAAATAGAATTGTAATAAAATTGCCCTTACCCGCAGTCTGGAGCAGGGCACCAGCGGCAGTCAGGGTCGGCCACCAGCCAGCGGCGCAGCATGAACTCCTCATATTTCTCCATGAGCACACGGTCGTTGAGTATCATGCGGATGTCGTGGGGGTTGAAGCGCTCCGAGCACTCTGGGCAGCTGATGTTGACCCTGCTCTCAGAGATCTCGATGCGCAGATACTGTCGGAGGCAGTCGGCACAAGAGCGGTGGTGGCATGTCATGATGGGGGGAGGGAGGGGAGAGAGAGGGAAGGGGGGACAGGGTTTTCAGAGGGGAGCGTGAGGTGTTAAGACATGGCGGTGAACTCTCTGCAAGCTGCTCCCTTGAGCCAGGCAGCTCAAGCTGGGACACACAGGTCTGTTTGGAGTCACCAGGCTGGATCTCGACCTGATCTGTGAAGAAACAGAGACAGGACTGAGTGAGACAGTGGAAGACAGATGACCTCATTTGAAAGACATTTTATATTGATTCTACAATAATTTGAGACGTCAACATATTTATAATTACAATTTTTTTATTTTAGGTGCAACGAAAAAAAATCAATTAGTTAATTTCTTTATCAACTCTAGTAAGTAGTATGAGATATGTATTACTATATAAAAAGTAGTGCTGTCAAACGATTAATCACATCCAAAATACACTCTGGGCAGCTGATGTTGACCCTGCTCTCAGAGATCTCGATGCGCAGATACTGTCGGAGGCAGTCGGCACAAGAGCGGTGGTGGCATGTCATGATGTCAGGGAAGCGGTCTCTGGTGTGGCGCAGCAGGCACAGCGGGCACTCCAGCAGTTCAGAGGTGGAGGCTGAGGATGAGGAAGATGAAGATGAGGTGGAGGCCACACCGGGTGCAGAAAGCGCCGAGGCGTGATCCTGCTGCTGGCACATTTCCGAGTGCACGCTCTCCACACTGGCGATGCCGTCCACTCCGGCGGCCAGTGCCCGTGACTTGCGGGATTTGGGGTCACCGCAGCGCCGGCGGAATAGAGAGCGCAGCGAGATGCGGCGCTTTTTAGGCGTCTTCCGTACGGAGGGCAGACTGACGGTTGAGACGGCGGAGGGAAGGTCCCTCTCGGACCCCTGCTGCTGCGGCTGATGCAGACTCATCTCTCCAGAGGAGGCACTGTGGTTTCCAAAGGACTGGGAAGCTTCTACAGGGAGGGCAGAAGGGGAGGAGGAGGAGGAGGAGGGGTTGTGACCCTGGACCACAAAACCAGTCGTAAGTCACACAGGTATATTTGTAGCAATGGCGAAAAATACATTGTATGTGTCAAAACTATCGTTTTTTCTTTTATGCCAAAAATCATTAGGATATTAAGTAAAGATCATGTTCCATGAAGATATTTTGTAAATTTCCTACTGTAAATATATTAAAACTTAATTTTGGATTAGTAATATGCATTGCTAAGAACTTCATTTGGACAACTTTAAAGGTGATTTTCTCAATATTTAGATTTTTTTGCACCCTCAGATTCCAGATTTTCAAATAGTTGTATCTCGGCCAAATATTGCCCTATCATAACAAACCATACATAAATTGAAAGCTTATTTATTCAGCTTGATTTCGAAAAATTGACCCTTATGACTGGTTTTGTGGTCCAGGGTCACATATATGCATGTACACTGTGTATATTTATTATATATAAATACAAACACATGCATGTATATTGACAGCACTAATAAAAAGATACAGAAATTTTCACCAGATGACTTGAATAGCTCCATTTGGAAAGAATTAATAACTCTAGAATGACTGGGTGTTTTATAAGGGAGTGTATTTGCATAGCAAAAAAAAGAAGAAAAAAAAGGAAAAACAATTTATTAATATAAATATAATATAATAAAAAATAATGATATTAGACCGTAAAAAAAAAAAACAGTATTTTAAAATTACAATACTAACATTTTACATCTTAATTTATAAATTTTTTAAAAATGTTAAACCATTAAGCTTTTATTTTTGGCATTTTTCTGACAAACCTGTAGTGCATATATGCTTTTAATTACATCATTGTTGTTGTTTTTTTTTGCAATTAAATTTTCACTTCAAGCCATACTGTGATTTTTATATATTTTGATATACTGCTTCATTCTCCCCATCATTTGTTTACCCTGATGTTGTAGATGTTATTGTAGAAGTGTAAATTGTTTATTGTATCCTGCGTCTAGATTTCTATTTGGCAGTCATTACAGAGATCCAAAAATGGAAATTTGAAAATGAAATAAATTGTCATCTACTCACCATCATGTCATTCTAAAACAAATTATATTTTGAGAAATTCTAAAAGTCGTGTAACAGTTTGTAACGACACGAGGGCAAGTAAATGACAGAATTTGTTTGCTGAATGCTGGACAAAACATTTTACCGAATGTCACTTTAGTAAATGATTGGTTCTACACTGAGTAGTTTGGAGTGGTTTTCTTTACCCAGAAATAAAAACAGACATGCATATTTGGATGACATCATTTTTTCCAGCTCTAAATCTACTTGAAATGAAATGTGATTGCTGTATCAAATAAATTTGATTTGTCCTCCAGATCGAGCAGGCCTAATATTGAATCATTCACTAAATGAGAGCGGTTACTCAACCTGACTCACTCACTGAACCACAAGTCATCATGACTTTCATTCAAACCTCAAATGAAACAGAAACATGTGGCATGTACTTCAACCCTATATGGGTTAGGGGAATTAATAACTGGTTTTAAATAAGTTTTTGACTTTGCTTTTACAATAAATAATGAGTTACAAAATTCTGGATAACTCTTTATTTCTTCTGGGTAACACTTTATTTTACAGTGTCCTTGTTGGACGTTACTTGTACGTACTATAGTAATAACAATAAATTATGCACAATTACACACAACTAACCCTAAATTAAACCCCAATTCTAATCTTATAGCAAGTAAATGTTAATTAATAGACAAAAAATAGTAATACAATGTATAGAAATACTAGTGCATACATTTTCAGTGTTCTGTTCATGAATTTCATGTGAGCAGCAAGTTTAAAGGCTGCAACTGATCTGAAAACATTAAACACTGCCAAGATGAGTTTTGAGAAGCCCTGACTCAGTGGAAAAGTTGATGAAAGGCTGAAAAGGGCAAGTTCACGGTAATGAAACGATTACAAAAATAGTGCAGAACCACTTTTGAACAGGATGTGACATCACTGACACTCAGGACAGATGAAACTACTGCATGCCAGTGAAAGCCACAGAAACCGTAACGGTCAGAAACCTGAGACGGCAGAACCGAATGTGACAGGCAAGAGAATGAGGATCTTTCTCGTCATTCATAGATACGTTTCCTCACCCTGCCTGCAGGCCTTTCACAAACACACCAGAGAGGCGGCCCAGAGCTCTGGTTTCAGAAAAAAATCATTTGGTTTCAGATCTAAATGAATGTCTGTGGGTTAAACGTACCACAGTGTGGGTGCAGCAAGATACTTTAGTTAGCACAGAAAGTGTTTCTGCTTGTGAATAGGTGTGATCTTATCACATGTTGCACAATAAAAAGTGTCAGTCTCAACAGAATGAGGAAGAGACACTGGCTTGAATCATCTGAGCTTCCCAAAAATGCTGCAGCCTGTCACATGAGAAGCCACAGGAACAACAGGACATTTAATTAATGGCTTTGACAAAAATAAGGTGTTTTCCCACACTCTGGCCTCTCTGGCAATTTGCATTAGATGTTTCTCCGTCTTTACTCTCTGCTGCCTCTAAGCCATACCAGAAATACTTTAACCTCCTTGTGCAAATACACACACACGCTTTCCAGCTGGGGTTTTTCACACTCTCCATTCAAAAGACACTAGAGCGTTTGCTCATGTGTTTGAAGGAAGCAGATAGTCAGCCAAATGAGTTCCACTTGACTTTACAATCAATGATAACTTTGTTTTTTTAGACAAAGTCTGATAGGAATTGTGATGCACATTCCCAGAGCTACAATTGTTCCAAAAATATTCCACAATATACATTTGATATATTTGATCACATTTTAAAGGCAAATATATGAGTTAAATAACAGAAAAAAAGATCTGAATGAAAGACCGAATGAACATAGTACAAGTAGGAATCCAGAAACTGGGATGCAGCAATACTGTGTTTGGTTATTAGCATAAGTGGTAAAGTGCATATTTGGAATATTCCACAAGTAGGGCCCTAAGAAATCCGGAATAAGATTCCGTTTTTTTCCCCCTCCAATTTTTCTAGACTCTCTTTTAATGGTTAAATAATTTTTTTTAAATCAAAAAGCATGTCTAATTAATTGAAATCATGAAATTCACAGCAATTTATTAAAAGTTGGACAAACTACTTTAAGGCCTTATGAAATGGGTTTTATTTTTTTTCTCAAATTCGGTTTTATTTATTTTCTTTCTTTTTTTTTTACCAAATACTGTATTTTCCATTATTTTTCTGGATTTCAGTTTAATGGTTTCATTAAATTGTAATAATCAAAAGCATCTCTAATGAATCGATTTCATAAATTAATTTAGTATTATAATTTTTTTTTCCAGAAATACTGTGTTGTTTATTTATATTTTTCTGCTAAATAAATTCTGGTAAATATTTTTCTCTTGTAAATATTCCTTAAAAAAAAAAGTTTTAATAATAAGCATTATTAGTAGTAATAGTATCTTTACATTAAGTAATATATATTTGTCAGTTTCTTCATGTTAACTTTAATTTTGACGGGTTGATGTGAAGACTCTTAAGTTTCTGATTGTATATATGACTATAGATGGGCAATATCTTATCGTTTGCGATATACCTGTAAAAATTCTCCCCACAATAAGAATTAGTCTTCCCGCGATAATTACGATAAAGCCTAGTTGTTGACATATTTCTGTGTGCAACCGTGCGGAGCGACATGTAAGGCGTGAAATTGAGGAGGAATATATAGCTAAACAAGGAGCTCCTTCTACACTCTAGAACTGATGTGGTCAGAGCTGTACAGTGTGACAAAAATCGGTGAGAGGTTTGGCATGACATGCAGAGGCACCGTCTCGGTCTCTGTCCGGCGCGGGTGAAAATTATAATGCTGAAGGTGAGGTACAACTCATATTTCTTCATTAAATAACTTATGAAGTAGCTAATTTGAAAACTTTCTGTGAGACAATTTCACAAACAGCGTGAGTGAATCACCGCGCGCACTCTCCTTTTCTCTCTCAAAATGCTCAAATGGCTTCAAATCACATAGAACAATAAAGATTTGAATGCAAAAGAAAAAGGCAGTAGAGCTGACTGTTTCGGTCAATGAAAAGTAGTTTAAATGTTTTGCCACTTGCTTGAGCAACTTAATATAAAAATCTAGAAGTAAATGCAAAAGTAAAAAGCATTGAATAATGGGTTTCTTATATTTACTGCGTTTAAACACGTCTATGAAAGATTGCATTACTGTACTGTAAATGTTTTGCTTTAGCAACTTAATATATAAATCTAGAAGTAAATGCAAAAGTAAAAAGCATTGAATCATGTGTTTCTTATATTTATTGCATTTAAAAACGTCTATTAAAAGATTGTATTACTGTACTGTGTAAAAAAAAGATAATCGCAATACTGAAAAAGCATTTTAAGTAACAATGTTTGGATTTGAAATCAAAATAATGGATAAATGTTGTGTTTGTGGTAAACAGCCCTGGATCAGTTGCAGACTCCTGTGTGAAAGCACAGTCCGTGCTGCTTCTGCACAGCTTACGTACCGCACATGGACTGCATACACACTGCAAACGGAGTATCAGGCTTGTGCTGTGTGTAAGCTATTGTTCAACAATTGCACGATTGTCAAAACAAAAATGCAGTGCATGATCATATATTTAGGTGAGATTGCCCCACTCCACCCCTCAAATTAAAAAATCCACTCACAAGAGTCACCTAAGAGGGGAATTCATTTTCAAAAATGAAATTCAGGACCTGAATAAATGTTCAAAAATCTTGATTGGATCACCACTATAAATAATTCTACATGATAAAAAGTCGTCTTTAAAAAGATCGGTAATGGTGATCGGTATTGGGCAGATACTGCTTTTTGTGATCGGCCTCAAAAATCCTGATTGGAGCACCCCTAGAAATAACTCTGTATTTTGCACTGATTTAGTGTGTTGGTTACATTTTGTTCCTTTGTGCAGTGGCTCAGGAGATGAGTCTTTGAGTTTGTATAAACATCAACAAGCTGAAAAATAAAACCTAAGTTTTTTTTTTAGATAATGTAATCTTGTTAAAATTGATTTCATAAAATTGGTATCGAAAAAAGTATCATTCAGGAGCCGGTATCGAAATAAAGGTATCGGTATCGGTATCGAAAAATTTTGAACGATACCCAGCCCTAGTGATCAGACATGGTTTCATATCACAGAAGAGGCAGAAATCATACTATTTTATAGTATTATATACAGTGATAAAGGCGATGTCAATTAGCATTGCATTATAAATATACTTTATCCTTATAAAAGTACCCAAGATTACTTGAAGAAAACTGATAAACTATTTATTGTCGCAATCGTATGTTTACCGTCTTCACGTTTCCTCAGTTAAAATTTCTCTATCTGCATTTTAATCAGCTACAGTGATAACTGGATACCTTTGTCCATTTTAGGGATTTCCTGGAGCGTGGGTCAGTGCAATTACTTCTGCTATGCATATGTGGAGTTTATGCGCAAGGGCGCCCTCTGGCTTCCAGTATGAATTAAATAGTCATTACATTAGTGTGTACTCCATAATGCTCACAACAACAGGGTAAAAATAGGAAAGATAGGCCTAATACTTCTCTTTAAAGGGGTCATATGATGCTGCTAAAAAGAACATTATTTTGTGTATTTGGTGTAATGAAATGTGTTTAAGCGGTTTAAAGTTTAAAAAACACATTATTTTCCACATACTGTACATTATTGTTTCTCCTCTATGCCCCGCCTTTTTGAAACGCGTCGATAAACATATGTTTTTCTTTGATAGATCTGGTTCTTTTCAAAAATGTTTAATCATAAAACTACTTTAAGGAATAAAAACTGACATATTAGCGAGCGCAGAACCTTAGTGAGGCATATTTCCATGTGATTATCCTAATTAGTCACTGGTATAACAAAAGACATAAGCATTAGCTTTTAACATTTCAATCTGGGTGCCTTTATGAAGAGAATTTCAACTCATCACTATGTTATAGTAAAAGTAAAAACTAGCGATGTTCAAGTGAGGGGTCTTTTTTTTTTACTAAAGGGGTCTTGGGGAGTTCATGTAAACACTGAAAGAGTTAATTACATCTGTGAGAGCTTCACAGAATTTCAATTACTGGGTGTAAATGCTCTTATAGTAAACAAACACACACTGTGCCCAGGAGAAAACAGACAAACAATCCATCCTGACAAGCTGGGGCAAAGGAAAACCATTTTCTGAACATTGTTTTGCCATCACAACAATCTTTAACTACTCAGAATCTGTTTATACCCCTCGTAAAAAGCTGACTGCTAAAGGGTAGCTGACGTACAACATGTTCATTGACTTTATAAAAACAAACAAACAAAAAACGAGGAAAAAAAACACCAAGATATTTGATAAAAAAAGAATAATAATAATAACTATTGTACCAAGCAAAATAGTGACGCATTGATTTTTTTTTTTACCAAAACCAAAATTAAATTTTTCCATTAAGCCAAAAGTCAAAAAAAGACTGGGTAATTTAAATTGGGTAACTTAACTTGGTATGCTATTTAGGTTGCTGCATTAACCCATGCAGTCACAGTTTAGGGATGTGCCAATCCGATATTCATATCGGGTATCGGCTCCGATACTGCCATTTTTTTTGTCTGATCGGGTATCGGTCAGAGAGGGCCGATCCATATCCGAGATTGTGCGTATTATTCCGTGTTACTTCTGAAGCCATACGATAGCTTAAAGGGTTAAATTTTGTCATTAATCACTTACTCCCCATGTCGTTCCAAATCCGTAAAAGCTTCGTTTGTCTTCGGAACACAATTTAAGATATTTTGGAAGAAAACCGGGAGGCTTGTGACTGTCCCATTGACTGCCAAGTAAATTACACTGTCAAGGTCCAGAAAAGTATGAAAGACATCGTCAGAATAGTCCA
>NW_015628700.1:205119-208191 GCF_001515625.1 Sinocyclocheilus rhinocerous | reverse complement strand
AGTTCGTGCTGCACTGTATTTGTTTTGTCCTATCGTATCTATCATATGTTGTTGCCTTATTAAAAAATATGCTATACATTTAAAAGAAATGTATTTTAATTTTATAGTATATACTTGTATATAAATACATTCATGAATGTTTTTCATTAATGGATTTAAAATACAAATAGCAACATTTTACAAGTGTAACATTTTACCATATTTAGTGCAACACTTTTATTTGTTCCCCACAAAATATTGTTTTTCACTAAATGTTTGGATTTCTAAAATTATTGTGCACTGATTTTTCTAGAATAACTTTTTTGCCAATACTGAACCCTAGGTATCGGAATCGGTATCGGAGGTGAAAAAGGCGGATCGGAGCATCCCTATCACAGTTTTGACATGGTCAAAACATATCACCAGAAAAGTGCAAATTAAACATAAAACATTGTTTTGGCCAATGGTTTTAGCCCTCCAAAACTATTTTAGCCCAAACCAAAAATTCTTTAATGTTTTGCTGTTTCTGCCAAATATTTTCAGTTGCTGAAATATCAGTGCCCAAAAAAGGGCTTTTAAAACTCATACACTAGACAGTATGAGAGTCCATGGGGCATAGTTTATCATTTTGGACAACTAATAAGAACAGAAAATATCAAAAGACTACATTCATGGACAAATCTAATACAAAGCAAGAAGCTTGACCAAAAAAAAAAAAAAAACCTGAATAAAATGAGTATTCCATAAAACCAGTTTCCTGTTGAATGCACCATTCAAATTTACAACTCCATTTCTCACATATGGAAGCCATTTAGCTCATAAAACAGCAGCCAGCATCATAAAGAGCAGCTCACATGAGCGAGACATCGGGAGATTTATACGGCCACTACAGTAACGTCTGACTCCAAGGAACCATGTAAACCAGCTAAGTTGCTAAGAAGTTTCCATCTACCCAAAGCGGCTGAGAAAGAGCAGTCAAAGCAACAGGCAGGGCGGAGACGCCAGCACAGTTTAAAAGAATTCCACCCTTCTTTTTTCCCCCATTTTTCTCCCTTCTGCCCTCTTTTCCAGTCAGCTGAGGCCCGGGAGGAAATGATGTCAGCAGCTAGGCATTTTGTGAGGCTGTGTTTAACTGCTCTGTGTTTATGTGTTCACCAAGAGACCAAATAGGCTTTTCTTCATCAGCACAATTGCTGATTATGCCAGCAGGAGAGCACTTGCCACTGTCCCAGCTGCTTCGGGTCACACACACATCCTGCGTGCTGCTCAGGAGAAGCAGGCGTGTGTACAGAATGCAGTGAGATTTCTGTAATGAGCTTATTAAAGCAATTTCCGGAAACATTCTTCACTAAGGACAGACTTCCTCACAGTGACAACTAGGGATTAGGGCTGTGCGATTAATCGAAATCGTTATAAAATCGCGATTTGAGCTTGCGCGATTTCTAAATCGCTTTATAGCACGATTTTCCGCGCCCCCGACCTCCCCGCAGTATGCCATCCGAACCAATCAGAATGCAGCGCGCCTAAATGGAGCACGAGAACAGAACAGAACCGGGCAGGCATACAAACGTAATGGCAGGTTCACACACACACACCGTCTGTGGTGCGTATTTTAATTCATCAAAGAAATCGCGATAGGTTTTTTTTGTCCATATCGCACAGCCCTACTAGGGATGCATCAATCCGATTCTCAGGATCGGTATCGGCTCCGATACTGGCATTTTCTGCCAGATCGGGTATCGGTCAGACGAGACCGATCCAAATTCGATATTGTGTGTATACTATTCTGTGTTATTGTTAAGCCCCACGAAAGCACAAAAACCATTATAAAGCACCATAAAGTCAAAGTCCAAGTGTTCTGAAGCCATTCCATAGTTTAATGTGAGGTACAGATGAATAGTCGTCAAAATATGTTTCAAATTCACACTGAATGCATTAATGACTGTAAAGCATGTCTGTGTGTGTTAAAATTGAAATCGCAAAATTGATCAAAGAAATCGCGATAGGTTTTTTTTGTCCATATCGCACAGCCCTACTAGGGATGCATCAATCCGATTCTCAGGATCGGTATCGGCTCCGATACTGGCATTTTCTGCCAGATCGGGTATCGGTCAGACGAGACCGATCCAAATTCGATATTGTGTGTATACTATTCTGTGTTATTGTTTAAGCCTCACGAAAGCACAAAAACATTATAAAGCACCATAAAGTCAAAGTCCAAGTGTTCTGAAGCCATTCCATAGTTTAATGTGAGGTACAGATGAATAGTCGTCAAATTCAAATTCAAGGCAAACTCTTCTCTCTCCACTGCGGCTGTCTGTCATCCTCCATTCAGCTTTCAAACTGCGCGTCACGTTCGGTTATGACAGTCAAGACGATGAAACTCTCTCCAAGAGCGCACAGTAACTGAAGTTTAAAACCGTTTAAAGCAAAGGCTCGATAAACTATCGCACAGATTTAATAAACTACGCATCAATATCTCTTTTCTTTGTGCTTTGAACTTCTCTATGCGGCGCGCTGCACGCTGTGACTCCGTGTTGCTTCAAGCACATCATTCTGCACACGGGATGTGCATAAGCGCTTTGTGCCGCTCTGTATGGGAGCTTTTCGTATTATAATACTTTTGCGTAATGAAAGATTTATAGCGTTTCTTGTTCTGTCCTATGATAGGACAAAAAAAGAAAGGCTATTAATAATCTAATGTATAGCACAGTAATGTAGACAGCAACATATGATAGATAGGACTCCTATCTATCATATGTTGCTGCCTTTATTAGCTATACATTTAAAAGAAATGTCTTTTATAGTTTATATTTATATATGAATACATTTACTTGTTTTCATTCATGTATTTTACAACAATACAAAGAGCAATGTGTAACATTTTACCAGATTTAGTCCTACACTTATTCACTTTTATTTGTTCCCCACTAAATAATGTTATTTCACTAAATGTTTATTCATGATTTTTCTAGAATTTCTTTTGCTGCCATATTATCCACTAACCTAGTTTATAATAGTATTTTTGTCATAGATTATGATATATTTTTTTGTTATTTTTGTGCATAATGAAGTTGTCTATATTTAGTAGAT
>NW_015628700.1:203702-204915 GCF_001515625.1 Sinocyclocheilus rhinocerous | reverse complement strand
GGTATCGGATCAGATTCAGTCGATACTCAGAATTTTCTGGATCGGATCTGAAAAAATTGTATCGTTGTATCCCTAGTGACAACGTACATTCACACTACTCCTAAAGCCCGGCCTGCTACTTCCTGATCACTCTCCATGTTTCACCTTGTATGGCGTTGATCACACTGATATTTATACTGGACACAAAGCTTTGATCAGATATTAAGCCTGACACACCAAATCCAAAATCTCCGAGCTGCTTTCCAAACTGCTGTCAGCTGAGCAGCTAAAAGAAAAGGCTTATTCAGGTTGGCTATAATCCGTCTCCATTCCAATCTAACCAGGAAAGGACACAGCAGACTGAACAAGGACAGGTGGAGCTACAACCAGTGTTCAATGGCTCTTATACAATATTAACCAAGCAAAATGACCTCTGGCTAGCAGGCGGCGCTTGTGCCAAGAGACATAATAAAACAGAAATAGCTCAGTATCCTGTGCGTTTACATACGGAACAGAACAAACAGTATTGTTAAACATCAATACTTCATATGGTAGCATTAGGGAGTAAATAAGTAGTGATGTAACTAACTTCTAAAGAAATAAATAAAACTACGTTCTTTAGTAGTCAAAGCACAACTTTTTTCCCCCCCAAACAGCTTTTCCAGTAACAAGCCACTTTTTTCAACAAGTACCAGTGTATTGAGATAAATGTCACAGGTTATGATGTCACACTTTATTGTGCAAGCTGCTCTACACTTAGACAAACTGAAGCAATAACCAAACATCCCACACATAAAATAATCTCTCGTTCAAATCAGTATTTTAAAAGGGATAGTTCACCTAGAAATGACAATTCTGTCATTAATTACTCGCCCTCATGTTCCAAACCCGTAAGACCTTCGTTTATCTTTAGAACACAAATTAAGATATTTTTGATGAAATTCGAGAGCTTTCTGACAGTTATATTTTTACCATGGTATTGAGGTGCTATATGTGTGGTTTTAACTGTGTTTATCATGATTTAAATGTATGCTACTATGGGAGACCAATGCTTAATTAAAAAAAAAAATTAATAAATAAAAACTTGGTCAGAATAAATTTAACCATATAAAACTTTTACAGATGTTACTGATTTTGATAATGAACAAAAATTTACCTCTGCATCCTAACTCAAGCTACTATCAAATGTGCATTTCTAAGAGACAAAAAGATATTATTATTATCAATATTATCA
>NW_015628700.1:177436-202731 GCF_001515625.1 Sinocyclocheilus rhinocerous | reverse complement strand
TATGCTACTATGGGAGACCAATGCTTAATTAAAAAAAAAAATTAATAAATAAAAACTTGGTCAGAATAAATTTAACCATATAAAACTTTTACAGATGTTACTGATTTTGATAATGAACAAAAATGTACCTCTGCATCCTAACTCAAGCTACTATCAAATGTGCATTTCTAAGAGACAAAGTGATATTATTATTATTAATATTATCAGGCAACCCAAACCAGTTTCTTGATTTGAAACAATATCACTCATTAGAACATGCAGAAACTAAGAAATTAATTTTTCTATTTAGATATTTATTTTGTTAAGGAAAATGAATGGTCTGGTTTCTACAACTTTCACTTTAGAGCAAAAATCTGACTTTAAACTTTAAAGAAATAAAGATTTGACATTTATCATGATAATTATCGATATCGACTGATATGAAAAAAAAATTATCGTGAACATTTTTTTGGCCATATTGCCCAGCCCTACATACATATAATTATGTAAACAAAAACTTTTATTTTGGATGCGATTAATCGCGATTAATCTTTTGACAGCACTAGTTTAGACTTATTCTGACGGCACCCATTCACTGTAGAGGATCCACTAGTGAACAAAAGATCTCAGTAGTTGAACCTAACTTACAAACTGAAATTACCATTGGGAAGCGACAGATTTCATGTAGCTTCTTCCCCAACACAGTCGTCTCAATTTCATGATACACAGCAGGTAAATGATAGTGTTAAGAGACTGCTGCGGGTTGAGTGGCTAATCTAAAAGGAGCTTCACTCTCACATGCTGAATGAAGGACGGAGATTAAGACGTCACCATCTGATCCAGACGCTGCCAGTTCAGCTGGCCTCCTCAGGTCATTCAGCGGTAAGATTTAGCTCCAACTGATGAGCGCTACACACAGACTTTCTATATACGGCTGCTGTACACAATGTCTGCTGGGGAAAGTGAAGCTGAAAATATCAACTGTGTGTGAGAGTATGAATGCAGAAGTTTAAAATTAAACTCCACTGGCAAGTGTAATGCAAACAACAAACTGAGACATAAAAAGCAGTCAAGCCTCCGCATCGAGACACCTGCATTCACGTGGCTTTCAAAACAGCGCGTCACTTGCCGTCATGTTCCCTTCATCTCCGGATACAGAGCACTCCTATGAAAGCGAAAGTGTTCGGATCAGATTTATCTGTCGCTTTTAGGAAATGACAGATTTCATGCAAAATTACACAAATGCGTAAGTGGTTTACATGGAAAAACTGAGCAATAATAAATAAATAATATCAGTTTATTCTCTTTCATGACGTGATTCATGTTCGTTGTCCTTTTCAAAGGGCAGATTCTGTTTACAGAACATCATTTCAGCCCTACAAGATTAAAATACATAGAAATGGTGTTACACTATGTACACACTTCCTTTAACAAACACGTGTCTCCCTGGATTTCCTGAACACTGTTTCACATGACTCAGTCACCGCAGCAATAGAAGAAACACTCCCTTACACCAATGCAGCCAGAGCACAGAAGAGCTTTTTCACAAAACATAAAAGAAAACGCATGTACACAAGTAAACTTATATGACACAGAAACATGGTATTACGTTAAAAGACTGATCTCGATTGAAATACCCACATTATTTTGAATGCTGGTATACTGAATTGTTAGCTGGATTGTAGATCATAAGAGAAATTATCCAGTAACTAGTCATTAGATAAATGGCTTCAGCATGGATCACTGCCAACGAAATCTTTGAAACCATTGCATTGTGGGGACTTATGATGAATGCATGCATAAACGCTGCGGCCGCTTTAATGAGGCCCTGACCTCTGCACACAAAGAATTCATCAACTACTTTACCAGCCATGCTTTAAACACTGATACCCGAGGCAGGCAAAAACATTTGTCTCTACAGCAAAGACTTTAAATTTAATGTCACTGAAAACTTTTTCCTAGAAGAATTAATGTAGTGTGTTAACACACATTGGCCATAGACGTACTACAACGACACCACTTGCCATACTGAGGCATGTCTGGCCCCTTAAAACACACAACACACAGTTTGGTGTGTTTAGTAAGCCACCTGACTTAATGGCACTTCCAGCTCAAGCATAAAGCACCCATTGTTCTCCAGCTACGCAGAGAAAAACATGCCCAAGACTTTGATTAAGGTCAAGAACAAGACCATGGGGAATTCGTAAACAAGGTAAATACACACAGATCTCAACATAACACTGGTTTTCGCCCAAAGAACTTCATCACAACCTTCTCAAACAGATCCTCTGCTTCATTTGTGGTTATCCAAGTTGCCAAATCTGGTCTAATAACCTGTGGCATAATCAGATCATCCGGATCCTACAAAAAAATACTGCTTGGCATGATAGATAAGCATCATAATAAGAGAGTAGCAGACTTTTTGCTTAAAGTTTATTGACTTAATTTGGCATAATATTTCTTATAAATATGATTTATATATAAATAAACTATATATGATAAATGTTACTGATAAATATTACTTACAAACATAAAAAAAACGTTATTACGCATATGCAATATTTTATCAGAAATGTTTATTGACTTCATTTGGCATTATATTTCTAATAAATATGATTTATATATATAACCAAATAAATGTGTATACATACACACACACGTAAATACACGAAAGTATTTAATCAGAAATTATTATTAACTTGATCAATATTACTTGCATATAAACAAATGAAAAATAAATGAATAAATAAAGTAATATTTTATCAAATGTCTATTAACTTGATTTGGCATAATATTTCTGTTAAATAGCCTATTACTTATAAACAAACAAATAAAAACAAACTATATACTTACTGTATATACATAAATAATATTTTATCAGAAATGATGCCAAATTAATTCAATAAACATGTTGCTATTACATATTACGCATTGGATTATTTCTTTTAATGGCTAACCATGCATGAACAAATACACTTCTGTACAGTTTGTTTTATATATACTAAATAATTCAATCATTTGATTTAATCAGGAGCAATGTCTATTTTTGTGCCAAGATAAGGTTTTTTCTGTCACTTTCAAAAACACTGATACACTATGACAAATATCTCTGGTCATCCCCTGGTGCTGTGTGTGTCTCCCTTGCTTTCAGATCAACAGCAGACCACGCTGGTGGACACTGAAGATAAGCCGCTTCCATGCTGGATTTACATCAAACCCTGATCCCCTATTTCACCACCAGCAGAATGATGAAAATAGACCTAACTCGTGGAGATCTTCAATGCCGTGGGGTTTTGACACCCTACAACCCCCATTTCTTTCTCTCACATCTCTAATATTGACTCAGACTGATACGTCAAAGTGGATGCTGAATCAACATTTACACCAGACACAGGTCAACACCTCTCAACCAACAGTTTCCACAGTTCTAAGATTAACCAAAGCTAGTTTTAACCAACAGCTGTGGGAGGTTTCCAGCTACGATCCCAGAAACCAGTTGACTCATTCTCACTGTTACTACAAAAACTCTCTTGGGTAAGTTAGGGACAATCCTTACACTAAATCACCTTTTGAACTTTAAGGCTGGATGACTTAGGACTGGCATTTACTCACATCTGAATCCTCATTTTCAGCAAAACACACTCGATTTCTACAGAACTGTACTTGTTCATGCAAGTTAACGATTACAGGAAATAATCCAAGCACAATATGTAACAGCAACATGCTTACCAGTCTCAACACTAAAGCACACTCATTTGATTAGCTGATTGATTATGTAGTCTACAACTATCCAGTCATATTAGGCGTGCGATCTGTTACTAAATAAACCACTAAGTTAAGCCATTAACAAAGGGTCTAAAAACGTCTTACCCGTGTATAACGCAGATCAAAGGTTTAGTGACATTTGACGGCAGTGATAAAGCCAGGTAAATGTTTCATTTGAACAGACTCCCTGGTTACGGAGGTGTGAATATAAACTGAACAAACAGAAACAAACGGACAATGCGATAGCTGGCTAACGTTACATGCCTACGGTAACGTTAGGTCCATCTCATGTCGGACCCACCACAGGCCCTTTAAAGCGATTTCACCACCCTACACGCCAGCTAGCGGGCGTACAACAACAGATAGGCGGTTATTGGTTGTAAGTGGACAAATGTGAGATTTGTTTTCGCGAAATAAACGCGTAAATGTCCGCGTTCACGTCCTCCAGCGCGAGCGAATGTGAAAGCGAACACACGACCGTTAGCCAACAAGTCAAACTAGCCTTTTATATCGCGAAATACACCGGCGACTCACCTTTCAAGTCATCCACGTAAAAGCATTTCATTCCAGGTGACAAATAAAGGCGCAAAACTCCGAGTGTGGTGTAGGAAGAAGGCTTCTGGAGGGAGTTGTTTTGTCGGGCCGTGCTCCACTCGCTCTCCGACTCACTGGCATCCGTCTGCTCTCTTCTCACATATCAGTTCAAACCCAAATCTCGCGAGAGTCCGCGAGCATTCCTCAAAGCCACAAAGACGTAGGCCTAAATCAGATCTGCTTATAATGTTTCCCCAGACTCGAGATATGTGCTTGTACACTGTTTTAATACAACGTGTTTATTCGCTAGTTATTTCTTTTTGTACACAAGTAGCCCACTAATCTGCCAAAAAATATAGTTCCTTTTATAAAATGCATTTACATTTTCATTTAAATATGACAGCTGTACGTTTATAAAAGAAATAAAGAATTGGAGTCCTTTTGTTTCTGATAATATTTTTGTTGTATGAAGAACTGGAATTGTCTTCCCCATTTTTCTGCATGATTTAAAAATAAAAATTTAAAATAACAAAGAAAATCGCAAAAGGTGTTCTCATGCTTATTTCAGAAAAGACTAATTAAATAAAACTAGCTATTTGTGACATTTTTGGACCTTTTTTACCTGATATTCTTTGAAATTCCTTAGTACGTGGTAATAATTTTCTACCATAGAATCAAATATTAATCATTTTTGATGCAATGGTTGAGAAGGATTACCATATATGAAATTACCACATACCATATTTAATAATTAATCATAAAAAACAATGTATACATAAAAAGTGAACAAATGATGGGAAAAAAAAACATCATTTAATAAAAAATAAAATAAAAAAATATAATTTTTATTCTAGTTTTAATGCAAGCACCAAGTGAAATCCTTGTGCTTTAGTAAAATAAAGCTTCTAACGTGTAAAGTCTGTTTCTTAAAGTACCATGGTATCACCAACATTGTACCACACACAGTCATTTTTTTTTTTTTAGGTTATTTATATTATGAAATAAATGGTTTCATGTGTCCAATAATATTACATGTCGGGAAACCCTGGTAATTTGAACCATTGTGGTCCAAACTTACAGTTAAACAGCAAAAGCTCTTAAAAACGTATTTCCATATGGAGCAATTCAGCTGCTGCTTGATGGTGTCCAAACCAGAGCTCTAATTATAGAGTTTCAACACAAAACCTTCCTCATATGAAGTCAGTCAGAGCCAAGATAAATATTCCCTTTTGTGGGATACTGGTAAATGATGACAGCAGGGCACATGGTTTAGTGTTTTCTGAATCAAATAAGCTCTTGTGACAAATATATAACCTGCCATTGCAGTAATGTTCTCCATGCACGTGACAAAAGGAATTCTCCAGATCTCAAAACAAAGCAGGAACGCAGCGTCCTCCAGCTGTGTGTTTCGTCACAGAAGGAATGATGTTAGGAGAGTCTCATGGCACACTCCCAGTTACTCCTGCAAACAACAGCACCTCCCAAAACAACCACAGGACATTTACATCTCAGGTGCATACTGTATGTATGTGCTCTGCGACACTCTCCTTTTTTATTCTAATGTGAAGGAGAGTGGGGACACCGCTTTTACCTTTAGACATCCCTTATAGCTGCTAAAGAAACCGGTAGAAACAACTATAGGCCAAAACATCAAGGTTTAAATATTCATGGGAGGACAATCTCAGTTTTGGCAAAAAAATTAAATTAAATAAATAAATAAAAACTGGATTTAAACAGTTAAATGGACTGATTTGGCTTACATTTTTGGCATTTTGACAAATAACTCTTATGAAACCAAAATATATACTGGAAAATATAATGCAATATATTAAATAATACATATGGGAAGCTAGTGCTTTTAGTATTTTTTTTTTCTTTATGCAATATGTGCAAGACCATGGCTATATTGATACATTTAAAAATATATAGCAATAATGAATGCAACGAAGAACACGTATTCATAAACTTGTATCTCACTTTATTAGTTATACATTTCATATATGAAAATTTGTGATGCCATTTAAGAAAAAAAAGCAAATGTTAAAACCAAAAACAAATAATACAATTTCCTCATGATTGTGTACATTTATTGCATATATTTTCCCATATATATATATATAGTGCATCAAATATATTTATATACACAGTACCATATTTTATCACATATACATCTATGTATTAGGAAGTGTATTATTCAATATCAACCTACATACATTAAAATATGGAAGTAAATATATTGTCACATTTTTCAATATGAAACTCGGTATTACTTAATATATGGTAATATATTAACACAATATATTATTCTGCAGATTTTCAATATACATTAAATAATTTAATATATTGATCATTAACTTTAACATTAACTTTACATTAACTAAAAAAACAACAACATTTTCATTGCGTAAGGGAACAGAACAGAAACTAAAGCTCATCCGTTAAATCAGTGGATGGCAGAAGGGACATAGTATTGTCAGCTGAATCCATCTGGGACTCGACAAGATGTAGAAAAACCCTGGATCAATGATAAATGATTGGCATGGATCAATCCCAACTCGTTTTGTTCAGTCTGAGAGTGGAAGCAGAGAGATTCCTGTATTTCTGAAAGGTTTTTGCTGTGTTAGTTGACAAAGGTAATGGATCAAATGAACCGATGACCTGATCTGACAGACAGAGGTAACATGAATGTATAAGTACTCTAGTGCAGATGTTGTTTCTCCGCAGGGACTGCAGAGAGGAGCCCTACAGCAGGTCAACTCTTCAATTCTGAGGCGTTTCAGCGTGATATTATGTAACTCATCAGGCAAGCAAAGACTTATCACTGCAGACTGTACAAGACAATCATCTGTTCTCTTTGGTGTGTTTTGGGTGAAGGATGTTTTAAATTTAATCAACTTGTAAAATTACAAGTTTTTTGTATATCCAAAATTCCCACTAGCACTAAAACATTAAATTAAAACCCATGTATTACGTCAAAAGATATCGTATTATTTAATAAGAGCGTGTGCTGGATAACAGCCTAAAGTCTCAAACAATGGTAACAACAAATCATTGAAGTCTTTCTGAGTATGTTTCACCAAAAATAAATAAATGTTTATTTAGTATGAATAAAAAATGAGGCCTAAGACCATTAAGATATTGTCTTCAGATGTTTTATTCATTTATTTATAATTCTCATAAATCTAGGTTATGATTACCGCAGATTCTGTAATATCATCTTTTTTTGTATTACAGTAAAAATACCACAATATGATTAAAAAAAAAAAGGTTAAATCAGAAAAAAATGAAAGCTGTAAAACAAATACGATTATGTATAAATGCTTTCAAATACAATTAATATATTGTTTGTTTGTTTTTATTACAGTAATGAGAATGGGAATTAATAATGAGAGTTTAAGATGGAAAAATTCTTGCAAAGTTTCATTAATAATACTAAAAATAGGCTTCAGTTTCTTTAAGCAAAATGGGTAACACTTTACAGTAAATGTTTTTAGTTAACGTTAATTAATGCATTAACCAACAATGAGCAATATTAATTAATCTATGTCAACGTTGATTAATAAATTGTTAGTTCATGTTAGCTCAGGTCGATTAATTCATATTAACAGTTACATCTTTGAATTTGATTAATGTTTTAGTAAATGTTCAAATTAATATTAACTGAGATTAATAAATACTTTTTCATTTTTAGTTCATGTTAACTATGTAGTTAAAGGGGTCCTATTATGCTATTTTACAAAGTCTTGATTTTGTTTTGGGGGTGTACTAGAACAGGTTGTTCGAAAAACACATTATTTTCCACATATTTTACATAGCTGGGCCATGTAGTTTTTGAAAAGTGATTTCTGTTCAATAAAATATCTCCTTTTGAAGTGGACTTTGAACTTTGTAACTTTGCAGATCTTTTTTATGCTCAAACAGCAACATTACAGACTAACTAAAGTTGAAAAAGTGAAAAAGCATAATAGGACCCCTTTAACAAATGTAACCTTATTGTAAAGTGTTACAGCAAACTGTCATTTTTATTTATATGTATATATATATATTTTGATGTGAGGGAAAAAGGAACTCAAATGTTGAATGTTCATTAGATTGATGTTTATGTGCAGCTTTATACGGTTGTACACTCTGTTTAAGGATCTGCATGATTGGCTGAAAGTATCTGTAACAGCAGGGTCATAATGGGCATGTTCATTCATGTGTACCAGCTGAACCGCATGACCATCTCTCAGTCTCGTCCTGTGCATAGCAACCGCTGTCAATGGAGATGACGGAGAGAGAAGCGTGCCGTGATCCTTCACCCGTACACGCTCTCCCTCCCCTCACAAGAACACACGCTGTTTTCCAGCTCCACATACACCTGAGACAGAGGCTTCCCAGAACCAGTTCAACTTAAGACAACTTCTGTCAACTTCAGCAGAGGACAGTCTGTTTTCATTCAACCCCACCCTTGTGAAAAACAAGTCCACTTAAGTATACTTTAAAAAAGAGTATTATTAAGGAAATATGAGTGACATGACTAAATGTAATGTTTTCAGACACTTAACTGCATTTTAAATTATTACAGTTCAAATTTATATTAAATTAGTTAAACTTGATGCTTAAGTAGGACTTAAGTATGTTTTTAAATGTACTTTCATAAATCTACTGAAATATGGTTAAAGTGTAACTGCTGAATGTACTGACAAGCATTTACGATAAACTAAAATATAAGTTAATGTCATTTCTACTGGTGAAGTTGCATTTTAGTACATTTAAAATAAATTAACATTAAATAAATAAAATTACAATCAAGTACTTTACACATGCTTTACTACACATTAAAATAAGAGCACCACAAAAGATGATTAAAGCATAAGGATTTTAACAAAGTGCACTTATTAAAAGTGTACTTAAGTATGTTAGGAAACATAGTAATAAAAGTGAACTCACTTTAAGCAGGCCTACACTTAAGTGGCCTTTTATTATTTATTATCTGCAAGTACCGTTTTTTTTTTTTTTTATATATATATATATATATATATATATAAACAAGTTATAAACTTTTAAGATCTAAAATACACTAAGTGCACCTACAATACAATTAAGCACACTTTTTCATTTCCTAGGTGTTTGTCTGGGTTTAGTACACTACTACTGTAGTGTAGATGTAAAAACAGGCTGTAGGCATTCATTTTGCTCGATGCTTCTAGGGATGCACAGTGCATTCGGTGCTCAGATTATATCAGTGTTTCCTGGGGAACAAACCCATGACCTTTGTGCCGCTTGCGCCACACTCCAGCAGCTGAGATACTAGAACATTCAGATGCCCGAGGCGTTTCACGGAACAGCTGTCGAGACAACATGTTATGCTCACCTGGCTGGGAGGGAAATCAGTGAGTAATTGAAATGGCTGGCCCTGGGAGAGTCGTTAAGGGCGCAAGCACTCAAGCGTGAGCAAGCAGTTGCGGCCAGGCAGATACAGACATGCGCCGCTGGCCTCAGATTTACGGAGACAAACCAGGGACTGAATGCAACTACTAAGCAAACACCAGAACACCCTAACAACCCTCAGAATCCAAACCTTAAGGGGATAGTTCATCCAAAAATGAAAATTCTGTCATTAATTACTCACCCTCATGTTGTTCCAAAACCGTAAAACCTTCGTTCATCTTCGGAACACGAATTAAGATATTTTTGATGAAATCCGAGAGCTTTCTGACCCTGCATAGACAGCAAGGGTACTCCCATGTATAATATAAAAAAGATGAAATTGCTAAACTTATTTTGATGCATTAATGTAAAAAAAAGTTATTGATCATAATCCGACTATGTAATCCAGATTATGTAATCAGTTACTAGCCAGCACTGTTTAAGACTAACAGGGTTGAATATCAGCAACAACTGTCCTCTCTAGAAAATATTATCGCTATGTGCCAGGAACAATATATTTAAGTGGAAAATTGATTTTTACTTTTCCCACAAAGACTGGAACTACTGATCATAAAGAGATAGTTCACCCCAAAAAATGAACATATGGTCATCATGTCCTCATCGTTCCAAACGAGTATGACCTACTTTTTTTCTCTGTGGAACAGAGTTTTGGTATTCATTGACTTCCATTGGATGGACAGAAAACACCGAGACATTTCTCAAAATATCTTATTTTATGTTCTGCAGAAGAAAGTCATACAGCTTTGGAACAACCACCTGAGGGTCAGTAAATTATTCTTATTATTATTTTAACTAAAAGCACTCCTGCTGAAGGTAAAGCACCACAGAACGATCTCGAGCTGTTTCAGCAATCAATCCATCCAAACCCTGTAATTTCACAGCCTAGACTACTAAACACCAGCACTGAGTTTTGTAAGCTCATGCTGTAACTCAGTATTTGTCATTGCTCATACACCTGTGAGGACCGCGGCCCACATCGATGTATCCTGACACAACGAGTTATGCAAAGAGAAGAGCCCCTGAGATCAATGACATACAGGCCATTAAATGTCTCAGCTGCGAGAAACTCTTTAGCAGAGGAGACTGACTGACTGACTCAGTGTTTGTTACTCACATCAATAAGTCAACAGAGACATCAGCTATCCTCCCAGTGGAGAACTAGTGTACTGCATACTGCATAGTAAACACTGTCGACCTCACATTTTATAGAAATAGTATGTAAAACATTATACAACAGCTAACATTTCAAATAGTAATAGGCTGCGTTGTTTAGATCAGTAAGAGGTGTCCAGTTATCATCTTGAATATAGAAAGCTTTAGTGATTTTGCATTTTAAGTGCAATTTTGTATAAAAATGATGTCATTTGGACAATCCAAACAATCAGACAAAACTGATGTGGGTATGACTTAGTGTGAGACAGACATGTGAAGACCCTGTCTTTGAAAGAGGAAGCATGACACGCGAGCTCTGAATACCAGTGTACACTAGAAAGTGTTAACATAACCCTCTCGACACACTGAAGAACTGAACGCAGAGGTTTCAACACTTGCTCATTTTGAAACAGGTCACATCAAACAAAGTGAATCCTGATAAAGCATCAAAGCTTGCCCAACTTGTCCTTTAAGAGTCTGAGGTTGAGTGTTGAGTAAATGTGCCACTCACATGAGACCGGAGAACATATTGATCCCGTTTTATAATTTTAACAGCAATTTTCAACAGGGTTCCATAGGTTGACATTAGTTAACTACATTAGACAACATAACCTAAAAATGAAAAATACTTTTAAAGCATTTATTAATCTTAATGTTAATTTCAGCACTGAATAATACAGTATATATATATATTTCTCAACTGTTTCACTGAAAACAGAATTCTTTAAACTTAAAAAAAATAACTGTGGTAAATTAATTTAACGTACAGAGACTTTTCAAAACAATTTGAAAATGAGCAGCTTTGAAAATATTTGAAGCAGAAATAAGAAATATGGGGGGCTTTTGAGTAAAATAGGCTGAGAACCACAGATTTTTCCAGCTTTTAAAAATGTTTAAGAGTTAAGTGTGCAGGAGACAAACCCAAAAAATGTGAAATTAAATCCAAAATGTAAATATTAAAATTGTTACATATAAAAGTGAAACTTGAGACAAACTAAAGTGACACTAAAATTCTAAATTCTAAATTCTTAAGGAATGTTTCTCCAGCACAGTGAAGCTGTATTCTTTGAAAGATCACCCATATAAGGGGAAGGCACTTTTGTAGTATATCCATGTCCTTGCTAAGCAACCTGATGATTACCTACACTTCTAAACTATGTAAACAACTCGTCAGATTGAAAAAGCATCCCAGTGACCTACTTTTGAAATTAATGTTCAGGCATACAGTAACTTGAGAGAAATTCGAAACAGCGTGCACTTTCTTTGAAATGAAAATGTCTAAAAATAAATTCAACAGTAAGGTACCTCCGAGCAGACACGAGCTCAGCAGGGGCTTTACAGCAGAGCAATTACATTGCTTCTGTTACACTACTTATTGGAAAGCCATAGCACTCCACAACTTCAAAAGGGCTCCCAATGACGGGGGAAAAAATGATAGTTAGCAAATACGTTTGACCAGGATTGTCCTGCTGTGCCATCACAATTTCTTCACGTCCTGCCTTTATTCTTTACAACAGAACTGTAGAACAATAGGGTTTCACTTATTAAAATGATCCCAACATTCCATTTCTCTGTAAACATCCCAATAAAAAAAGCAGCTTTGCTCACATTCGTTTACTTGTCAGCCATGCCGTTTTTGTTCTCCTTTTTTGTGCAGTTACACTCCCTTTCTGGCACTCATCATCTTCCTCTTTCATTCCAACATTCCTAACCCTTGTTCCTCTCAATAATCACACACAGCCTGTAAAAGTGCAGTGTTACGAGACTGAATCTAGTCTAAGGACATGAACTTAAAACACAACACCATTAGCATCCCAAATCCCCCTGAAAGAGATCTGAAAAAGACACTCACTCATTTTTAATGAACTTTATTTGAGCAAGCATATTTTGAATTTAAGATAACTTCACATTGCTGGTTCAGTCAGTTCTCCTACTGTTGTCCGTTTTTCCTTTTTTATATTCCTTTTTTAAAATACCTTAACTAGGCCTAGAATGCTTGTCTCTAGACCTGGCTCTTTCAAGTTTCTTTTTTAAATATCGTTTTCTGTTTTTTTCAATGTTTACTTTTTCCTCTCGGTGAAGATTCAAGGTCGTGTCCCCCTGTAGAACACAGACATCGTGACCTCGCAGTTCCCAACACAATAAGCATTTGACGCGAGCAGAGAAAAACACATAAAGGAACACGTTACCTTGGCTTAGACGCTTGGCACGCCAGTAGAGTTGGTCACGGTCTTCTGAGCGGCTTCTTTAGCCTGGTGAGCCTGGAGTACGGCCACCGCCTCATCGACCTGTCAGACAGTCGGCAAAACATCAAAACACATCGACAAAACCTCTTCCAATGCTTCATTCCGTAGAGCTCACAAAAACAACCGATCAGTCCAACCTTGGAGCGCAGAGACTCTGGAGACTCCAGCATATGGAGGAGCTCCGAGTTGTCGATTTCCAGCAGCATACCGGTGATCTTGCCAGCCAGGCTGGGATGCATATTCTGGATAAGTGGGAAGAGACGCTCACCTGTGAGAGGAAAATGAAACATTAGCCTCATCTCGTCAGGTGGTGGGAGGAGCATGCAGTGAAAAGCAGCACTCTTTACCCAGCATCTGCTTCTGTTCCTGTGGCAGCGCAGCGGCGAGCATGGAGGCCGTGAGCGGTTCCTGTCCTTGCACGTGCACAGCAGGCTGTAAACAGAGTAAACGAGCACAGTCAGTGTTGGGAAGGTTCCTTTGGAAATGTAATTTAAAATAAGATTACAAATTACCCTATTCAAAATGCAACAAGTAGTGTAACTATTTCAATTACTTTATTAAAGTAATGTAACTGATTACATTTGATTACTTTTCTAAATTTCTAACAAATTGTTAATCATTTTGAAACATTTAAAGCAGGCAGGGTTAACCTTACAGTAGTGCTCAACTCTGATTACTGTCAGACTTTCAAAATTATTCTAAACTTGATTTAAGACTATAAAAATTCAATTTTAAAGCACAGCCTTTAGACTGTGACTTTAGACTGTAATCAGACTTTAGCACTGCTTTTTCCTTTTTCTTTTCCTTTTAAGGTTAAATACAGATTTAAAATCATAAGATATGGTTTAATAGCTTTTATACTGTTTTTAAAAACAAATCTTTGCATAGCTACGACAGGAAACACTGGCATCTAACAGTAAAGGTCATTGCACACGGAGTCCGAAATTTTCGCAAGTGTTTTTTCTAGTGCTGTCAAACTATTAATCGCAGCCATAATAAACGTTTTTGTTTACATAATATGCGTGTACACTGTGTATATTTATTATGTATATATAAATACACAAACACATGCATGTATGTATTTAAGAAAAATGTTATGTTTATACATTAAATATATTTATATATATAATATAAAAATATAAATGTATATACATGTAAATATTTTCAAAATATATACTCCATGTGTGTTTATTTATTTATACATAATAAATATACACAGTACACACACATATATTATGTAAACAAAAACTTTTTTTTGGATGCGATTCATCGCGATTAATCGTTTGACAGCACTATTTTTTTCGTATTCATTATCCTAAAAATTCGTCACACACAGAAACCTTGCACACTGAGTCCGATGCATATTAATTCATCCGTTGCGAAAAACTCGCAAAACCGTACTAAACGGAGTCTTCAAGCAGTGAGGATGATTTTGTTGTCCTCTCGCTTCTTAAAAAGAGAAAAAGAAAGGAAATATTGGGTCCATCCAATCCTGAGATACAGAGAGGAAGGAGAGTTCCCCCTCCTTAAAAAGGAGAAGAGGGATTATCACAGCGATTCAAAGTTTACTTCAGGATGTCAGTGGCTCAGTTTCATGCTTTGCTAGCGATACTAGAGCCATATATTAAAAATACCATCAATTTCTGTGAACTCAGTGTGCAAGGATTTTACATAAACTCAAATAGAAATTAAATAGTTATGTTATCAAATAAGCATGTGTCCTATTCTGTGTCCTAAACTCCTGAAACATTGGTGTCTCATATTTTAGAGCAGTTAATGCAATGTGCGAAAGAAATCAATCAAATCTGTATGTGTGTAAAAACCCTTTGTAATCACTAACATTTTCATAAGTAACTGTAATTTAATTACACATTTTTTTACGTAGTAACTGTAACAGATTACAATTACATTTATTTTGGCTAACACTTTATTTCAAGGTGTCCTTGTTAACCGTTACATGTACTATTATAATAACAATAAATTATGCATAATTACATGCAAGTAACCCTAAACCCAACCCTAATCCTAACCCTAACCATATAGTAAGTACTTGTAGTTAATTAATATTACTCAGTACTTAAATGTGTAATTACACTGTAACAAGGACACCTTAAAATAAAGTGTAACCTTATTTTGTAATTAAATTACGTAATTCCATTACATTTAACTAGTTACTCCCCAACACAGAGTACAGTAAACTCAAAAGCACATCTTTCAGGCGTGATGGGATAAAGGTAGAGCGCAGTCTTACCTGCTGCATGGTCACCTGAGGCTGTGTGTTCATGTGTTGCTGGGGGCTGCGGACACTGGGGGTGTATTTGTACTGTGGTACGCCGCGCACTGGAGGAGCGGAAGCTGCAGCCGCTGCAGTGCTGGGTCGTGGACCCATAGTCTGAGCAGCTGAGAGAGAGAGAAACACAACTCAATAGGGGCGTGGCACGAGATCTTGCGAGATCCGATGTGTCTCGCGAGATCTGACTGGTCTCGCGAGAACGTGACGATATCCTCGCGCACGACGCACAGACCTTTCAGATATATTTGCATTACACTGGCTCGTTCACAAGTGGTGGTATGTAAGATATTTTATGTTCACATCAGGCAAGTGGCCGCATGATAAGTGGGAAAATTACGCAGTGTAGTCTTTATCCAGTCATAAAAACAGAATTCACAGTTTAACGCGGAATGTCACGGAATTTGAAATTTTGAATGAATTAATCAAAAGTAGGTCATTACACTTAAAGCAAATCACGATTTGGACTAGTATCTGTAAATATTAAGCTGCAAAAGTCGATTTAAATATGAATCCTGCATGTTCTGCCTGTCTCTGTTAATGAATGGCGCAGACGCGTGGTTTCATTTACTACACACACACTGAAGCGCGCTGACACTCGCGGTGATTTCAGCGTCTGCCGTCTCACTAAATGAGGACGTAAACACATGAACAACATCTCCAGAACTGCTCTGAGAGTCACTTCTATCTCATACACAGAACTGTAAAGGCATTCACGGCAACCCGTAAAAATAAAAGTCCGGTTTGAAAAGATAAATGATAAATTAAATTAATGTTTTATGCCTTCATTTGATAACCAGAAAAATGTAAATACACAACACCGAATTTCTGAGGTAAAATTCATAAGGCTACTTTAAGAAAACAAATGAATAAATTCAGTTGTTTTATGCATTCAAATAATTAGACATGCTAAAAACACAGAATTTGGTAACAATAAATAATATAAATAATATGGTGAGAAAAAATAAAACATTTCATAGGGCCCTAAACATTTATTAAAAGTTTAACAGTTTTTGTTAAACTTTTAATAAATTGATATGAAAATGTATAAGTTTCATGATTTTAATTAATTAGACATGCTTTTATTAATCACTCGCTGCACTTGATTGAACTGGTTCTGTAGTTTTACTTTATTTGTTATGAACACACTGAAGTGATTTTTTACATTTTATTTTTGTTTTTCTTACTTGAATGCTTATGCTTATGCTTAAATGAAAAATGAAAAAAGTAATACATTATACACTTGTTTCTTATATTTGTTCTTTTTTTGCATCGGTTCTTATGACAAAGATAAAATGAAAATAGCTATATTGTGATTATTAATATAGTAATGATTATTAAGAAAAGAAGTGGGGGAAAAGATGCAATGTTGCTAGGTGATTCTGCTTTGGAACCTTCAGAAAACTTTAACTCAAAATTGACTTTGCTGACTCCATCGACTTCAAACGGATGTATCTGTCACTTTGAGTCAGATTCCAACAACTCGTACATCATTTTGAAGGTCTTTTAACGGAGAATGTAAAAATAAAAACTTTTAAAAATGTACTCATTGTGATTCATTTTGCCAGCACAGGTCACGTATCTCTTCGCAGGTCAAAACGGACCCAAAATTATTATGAGGCTGTTTTTTAAGGAACCATCATTTAAACCAACAGCCACTGAAGCCAAAAAAGTTTAATATGGTAAGAAGTAAAATGCTTTTGTCTTTGTGATTTTAATGAAACTGAAACCCTTCTTTATTTGGTTTAGACATGTGTGATTAGGGTTAAATATAAACTCTGCAGGACAGCAGATTTCCATGGTCTAATGACACGGTCTTTAAGAAACTTAAAAGGCAAATGAAATCAAGTATGTTAAATCACAACATTCACAAAATCACTGAATATTAGGTCTGCGACAATAAATCGATGCAGAATCGATTCGTGGATCGATTGAGATGCATCGCGATTCTCTCTGGAATCGATTCTGAGCTTAGATTTTAACTAGTGGTCGACCGATATTGTTTTTTTGACAGCCGATGCCGATATCTTGGAAAGCAGGGTGGCCGATATAATTTTATTTATTTTAATTAATTTTTAAGAAATTTGAAATCATTTGAAAATTGATTAGAAAGTATTATAATGTTTGCCTTTCTATTACTAATAATATAAAAGCAATCGTTATAATACTTTTTGTATACATTTTAATTCCTTTGTTTAACCGTTCTATCGGATTATTAGACAGACTTCTATCTGTATTTAGACAGAACTATTAATGACGACAGAGAACAAGAGGGAGAATGTGAGCACTGTGTGTTCAGGCGCTACCGTTCTCAGCGCCGTCAAAATAAAAGTCCCGCCTCGAACGCATCGGCCAAACAGGAAAACTTATCGGCCTATGCCGATATTAAAAAAATGCCAAATATCAGCCGATATATCGGCCTTGGCGATATATCGGTCAACCACTAATTTTTTACAGCAGATGGCGCTCTAATCTAGTTTTTATCCGCACACTCAAATGCTCATGAAGAAGAGTGCTTGTGCGTTTGGCTGAGTCATGTAATTTCATACATTCTCAGAATGCTTTTATGACGCGAGATTAATGTAAACAGCCCACTGTAATTCGCTTCAACCTTTTCGAATTTTATGAATGATTATTTTAGGTTCAAGTGTGTGTAAGGATTTGGAAACAAGCAGAGCACGGCTGTTTCTAAAGCATGCAGTGCCATCTGCTGTTCAAATCTAATCGACGTGAGAAAGAATCCCGATGCATTCGGAAAATCTCAGAATCAATGCTGAATCATTTCTCGCTGCATCGATTTATTTTCCCAGCCTTACTGAATATTCTATGTCACCAAAACCTCATGGTGCTGTGGAGCATGTAAAGGCTGAAACTACTCACCAACACGCTGAGTGGACATCATGCGGGGCACCTGAGATGCAGGACGCATGTTGCTGAAGCTCTGAGGTCTGGGGGCAGATGGGCGCATTGTGCCTGGCATGTTCTGGAAGTCTGTAGGAAAGGTTCAATGTCTTTATTAGTATGAATCAGTACTATTGGATTCATTTAATAAAGCAGGTTTCTGGGATACAAAGTTGACTTACGCTGAGGCCGGACACCCTGTGTGGCCCAGCGGGGACTGGGTCTGAGCTGGGTGAGCTGACTGGTAGGGTAATACGCAGCTCTGTTCTGGGCCTGTGATGCAAGGAAATCATTAGGGGGGAAAAAAATCAGCAGTCATGTTAATCTAAGCAATATGAGAACCAACCCACCTGTGGAATGGCAGCCATGAAGTATCCTGATGGAGGTGCAGGCTGGTAGGGGTTGATAACGGGGTTTGGCACTGCACGGACACTAGCCATCCTCTGCATGTACTGGTTGGTGAGATGGGCCTGCCGTTCCTCTTTGCGCTGAGCAAGTGCCACATACAATGGCTTAGTGGCCACAATACGGCCATTCATCTCAGTCACCGCTTTAGTGGCTTCCTCAGGGGAAGAGAAACAGACAAATCCGAAGCCTTTACTGCGACCACCGTCCATCATGACCTGTGACAGAGGGGGAAGACTTCAATTTTTGTCTAAAAGGCAACATGCAACAAAATCAACATGAAATGGCATTTGCAAAGACATTACATCAAGGGAAACAAATTCATTTTATTCCTCTGGATAGTGGAAACTGGGCATTTACATTGAAAATGTAAGGCGACAAGTTGATGAAATTATTTATCCATATTTTAATAAGCCTCTGGTCTTAGAGCTTTTTAGATGGATGCCGAGACTTCTTAAGTTGGGTAGAATCTGTGATCTCTGACCCAGTTTGTTTGCTGGCTTTCATGGCTGATATACTAGGGCTGCGCGATAAATCGAAATGAAATCGCGATTAGGCAGAAGCTGCGATTGTCATGCGTATCTTTCAGTGAAGCACGGTTCTGTGATCAGTAGTAAATCACTGCTTAGAATACTATGAAATATGTTGCGTGCCTTTTTCTGTGTAAGAAGCCACATCATCTCACAGAAGGATTTATTTCAAACACTCGGCTGACGTTATGAAGCGAGTTTGGAGTAAAAACATGTTATTAAATGTGGTATTTTTGCATGCTTTCAGATGGAGCAGCATTTACTACACAGAGCCATAGTTCACTGAGAAGCTATGCAAACAGCTGTCATTATCGCGAACGAACTGGCAACCATGGCTGTCAAAATCCTATTGGGTAAATTGGCAGTGGGCGGAGTCACACAGACCAAAACAGGTATGTGAACTTAATATGTCTGCAGCTATTTAAGAAACATGCAAAGGTATTTTTAGACTTTAGTACAGTAACTAAAAACATTTCTGCGCTGCAGTAACTTGCACTGATAAATTGTACCCAATTAGGCCAAGAAAGTGCATTAAAGTAAAACAATCAATTTTTAAATCCAATGAATTTTAATAAGACCATCAATGTGTACATTTAGTTCTTATAGGAAATGTCTAGAATGTGTATAAATAACTTGGTCAGACGGATTCACAATCGTACCTTGGCACTGGTGATTGTACCGAAGGGAGAGAACTCTTTACGAAGACGCTCGTCATCAATACCATCATCCAAGTTCTTCACGTAAAGATTGACACCCTGTAAAGACAGCAAACGGCTGCGAAGATCTGCATCTGTGAGGGCACTTACAACACACTTCCCTTGGATTTAATAAATAAAAGGATAAAGATCCAAATGCAGTTACACAGTCTAACTCATGTCCTTGAATAAGAAACAGTTGTACATAGCCCTTCTATCCCCAATATTCCCTATACAGGAACGTGAGGCCCATGGGCTACAAATTCACTGTTGCAGCCATTTTGGCCAGTGTGGTCCACTGAGGAGGAAACACCGAATTTGACAAGGCTGCAGAGGTCAGAGTTCACCCTCACTGACCTGGTAACGAGTCATGCGGTCCTGCTTCATCTGTTCAAATTTGCGCTTGAGCTCAGTTTGCCGCTCCACTTTCTTCTGAGCACGACCTACATAGATGAACTTCCCGTTCAGTTCTTTGCCGTTCATCTCATCCACAGCCTGTCAGAAGAGAGCAGAACTATTGTACATATTGTACATGTACATATTGTACATGTGTATCCTATGTTTAAGTTTACGTCAGGAAGTAAATTACATTAGTTTGACAACATTAAGTTGAACTGACCCTTTGGGCGTCTTCGTGCCTCTCAAAACTCACAAATCCAAAGCCTCTGGACTTTCCATTTTCATCAGTCATGACACGGATGCTCATGGCAGTACCTTATCAAATGAGGAAAAAGTTTTGGTAACGTGTAAGTCAAAAGAGAATAACAGTGTAAAAACTGTAGTACTACAAAGAACTTACCATATTTGCTGAAGACGTCCTTGAGTTTGTCATCATCCATGTCTTCCCCAAAGTTTTTGATGTACACATTGGTAAATTCTTTGGCTCTTGCGCCGAGCTCAGCCTCCCTCTCCTTGCGAGATTTGAAGCGCCCTACAAACCTGATAGAAATTAGGACCATTTAATAGGAGGATCTAATGGATCTCAAAGCAGTTATTTCGAGAGGTTGGTTGACATAGCTTACATTTTATCAAGACATTTAGGATTTTTCAACAATATACCATATATCTTTGTAATTAGTCCTTAATACAACCAAAGCCAAAATTTGTATTACTCAATTAACAAGGAAGAATTACTTAACTTGTATAAACTGGTATAACAAATAAGCAATTTTGTCTACTATATACACTAACATTGGGTAAGCTTTGGGTAAAATATAAACAGTTTTGGTTTGGGTAAGATTTTTGAAAGAAATGCATTATTCAGCGTGGATGTATTAAATAGTTTGAAAGAGACAGTAAAGACATCTATAATGTCACAATAGATTTATATTTCATATAAATGGTTTTCTTTTGAACTTTCTATTCCTCAAATCCTGTTTTGTTTTGTTTTTTGGAAAATGATGAAATAATAAAAAAAACAACAACAACATAAGGTTTCCACAAAATATCAAGCAGCACAACTGTTTTCAATATTGATAACATTTTATCTTAATTTCATGATTTCTGAAGGATCATGTGACACTTAAGACTGGAGTAATGGTGCTGAAAATCCAGCTTTTTCACAGGAATAATTCAAAATTTTAAATATATTCAAATAGAAAGCACTTATTTTAAATTGTAATATTTCACAAAATTACTTTCTTACTGCATTTTTAAAATAAATGTATGCAGCCTTGGTGAGCGCAAGACATTGTAGGGATTGCAGACTCCACAATGTCCGTCATAATGCAATAATACTTGCATGCGATCTTTACACAAATGTAGAGGCAATTCAAAAATGAACACCAAAATGTTTTTCAGAATGTTGATTTAAGGAATAGTTCACCCAAAAATGAAAATGGCTGAAAATACTCACCATTTTCTGTAAATTTTCACGTTTGGTTGAACAATTCCTTTAAAGTTTATATTATAATATTTCGTAAAAATTCTTTAATGTCACTTAGTTCAACCCTTCCAACACACTTAAATTCCAAATCAAGTCTGTTAGTCAATCGAGCCACTCCCCAAGTTAGTTGGCAAGCTCTTTCAGCAATTTTCCTTCAACTAAAAATCTCACTTACACTTTTCTGTCATTCAGCAACATGCCGTTCATTTTCTCAATGGCTCTTTCGGCGGCCTCCTGGGTCTCAAAGTGCACAAAGCCGTAGCCCTTTGAGCCATTCTCGTCACAAACCACCTTGAGAAAGGATATCAGGCGTAAAATCATGCACCCACTGACCGACAGAAGCAATGCCTTTATCACTGCTTAAATACTATGAAATATGTTGCGTGCCTTATTCTGTGTAAGAAGCCACATCATCTCACAGAAGGATTTATTTCAAACACTCGGCTGACGTTATGAAGCGAGTTTGGAGTAAAAACATGTTATTAAATGTGGTATTTTTGCATGCTTTCAGATGGAGCAGCATTTACTACACAGAGCCATAGTTCACTGAGAAGCTATGCAAACAGCTGTCATTATCGCGAACGAACTGGCAACCATGGCTGTCAAAATCCTATTGGGTAAATTGGCAGTGGGCGGAGTCACACAGACCAAAACAGGTATGTGAACTTAATATGTCTGCAGCTATTTAAGAAACATGCAAAGGTATTTTTAGACTTTAGTACAGTAACTAAAAACATTTCTGCGCTGCAGTAACTTGCACTGATAAATTGTACCCAATTAGGCCAAGAAAGTGCATTAAAGTAAAACAATCAATTTTTAAATCCAATGAATTTTAATAAGACCATCAATGTGTACATTTAGTTCTTATAGGAAATGTCTAGAATGTGTATAAATAACTTGGTCAGACGGATTCACAATCGTACCTTGGCACTGGTGATTGTACCGAAGGGAGAGAACTCTTTACGAAGACGCTCGTCATCAATACCATCATCCAAGTTCTTCACGTAAAGATTGACACCCTGTAAAGACAGCAAACGGCTGCGAAGATCTGCATCTGTGAGGGCACTTACAACACACTTCCCTTGGATTTAATAAATAAAAGGATAAAGATCCAAATGCAGTTACACAGTCTAACTCATGTCCTTGAATAAGAAACAGTTGTACATAGCCCTTCTATCCCCAATATTCCCTATACAGGAACGTGAGGCCCATGGGCTACAAATTCACTGTTGCAGCCATTTTGGCCAGTGTGGTCCACTGAGGAGGAAACACCGAATTTGACAAGGCTGCAGAGGTCAGAGTTCACCCTCACTGACCTGGTAACGAGTCATGCGGTCCTGCTTCATCTGTTCAAATTTGCGCTTGAGCTCAGTTTGCCGCTCCACTTTCTTCTGAGCACGACCTACATAGATGAACTTCCCGTTCAGTTCTTTGCCGTTCATCTCATCCACAGCCTGTCAGAAGAGAGCAGAACTATTGTACATATTGTACATGTACATATTGTACATGTGTATCCTATGTTTAAGTTTACGTCAGGAAGTAAATTACATTAGTTTGACAACATTAAGTTGAACTGACCCTTTGGGCGTCTTCGTGCCTCTCAAAACTCACAAATCCAAAGCCTCTGGACTTTCCATTTTCATCAGTCATGACACGGATGCTCATGGCAGTACCTTATCAAATGAGGAAAAAGTTTTGGTAACGTGTAAGTCAAAAGAGAATAACAGTGTAAAAACTGTAGTACTACAAAGAACTTACCATATTTGCTGAAGACGTCCTTGAGTTTGTCATCATCCATGTCTTCCCCAAAGTTTTTGATGTACACATTGGTAAATTCTTTGGCTCTTGCGCCGAGCTCAGCCTCCCTCTCCTTGCGAGATTTGAAGCGCCCTACAAACCTGATAGAAATTAGGACCATTTAATAGGAGGATCTAATGGATCTCAAAGCAGTTATTTCGAGAGGTTGGTTGACATAGCTTACATTTTATCAAGACATTTAGGATTTTTCAACAATATACCATTTATCTTTGTAATTAGTCATTAATACAACCAAAGCCAAACCAAGCCAAACAATTCTCTTTAATTGAAATGAACAAGGAAAGCTTTCCACAGTTTATTACTCAATTAACAAGGAATAATTATTTAACTTGTATAAACCAGGTTTGTTTAGTATATACACTACCACTGAAAAGTCTAGGTAAGATTTTTGAAAGAAATACTTTATTCAGCATGGACATTAAATTGTTTGAATATGACAGTAAAGACTATAATGTTACAAAATATTTATATTTCAAATAAATGTTCTTCTTTTGAAAAACAGTCTATTCATCAAATCCTGATTTATTTTTTATTTTTTTTGATGAATTCGTCAAAAAAAATGTATCATGATTCATGGTTTCCATAAAAGCATGAAGCAGTACAAACATTTTCAACACGGATAATGTTTTTTCTTCATTGGCATATTAGAATGATTTCTGAAGATCATGTGACACTGAAGACTGGAGTAATGATGCTGAAAATTCAGCTTTGCATCACAGGCATGAATCACATTTTAAAATATATTCAAATAGAACACATTTAAAAATGCAATAATATTTCACAATATTACTGTTTTTACTGCATTTTTAAAGGGGTCATATAATGCTTTTTTAAAGATCATTATTTGGTGTATTTGGTGTAACAGAATATGTTGACATGCTTTAATGTTCAAAAAACACATTATTTTTCAAATACTGTACATTATTGTAGGCGGCCATTGTAAGTCCGTAAGACCGCAAGTGCACATGAAGTCTTCCATTTGGGACAGGGCCTGAGGCTGCGTGAGACGGAGCAGCTCACACACTCTGCTGCCGCTTCTTGTTCACACACAGCTTCAGCTAATGGCAGGGCAAAACAGACCGTTTCGAAAGCGGAACTACGTTTTACCCTACTAGAATTATTGCCGGAAAGTTATCATATTCATAAGTGCAACAAGTCATTTGCATGTGAAAGTAGAAACACGTTCAATTCAGACGAAACTTCTGGACTGATTATAACGTGCACCTTAACTTTCCTCATGAAATGTGTCTGTGGGGCCGACAATAGCCTCCACGATGTCATCGCTCGTGGCCAGCGCACTCTTAAGCAGTTATGAGCAGCAGGCAGTGCAATATGTGTGAAATCTTTTATTTTTGTTATCACTATGGCCATTTGACTTATAGCAGTGTCCAGTGTTTCCTATACATTGAGTTATTTGTGGCGGCTCGTCACAGTATCAAAACTGACCGCCACAAATAGATTTTCCAAAAGGCTTATACTTGGTTGAATAAAATGAGCGCTTCACGTTTCAAAATTAAAATGCAGCGCGGGTGTTTTTATATGAATGTATATTTGAAAAGAACCGACTGTCTTCAGAAAAGCTTCGATGTCATTTTCATTTCGTCTTTCCTGTAATGCCTGATAAAGTACCGTTTGTGAGCGTAGTCACAGTGCTCATTTGAT
>NW_015628700.1:170006-171245 GCF_001515625.1 Sinocyclocheilus rhinocerous | reverse complement strand
CTTTCAAAGTAAATGTAAAGACAGAGCCTGAAAGGGGAACAGAGTCTCGTGACAGACACAGTGATGAAGCTGGTATGTGTTTGGAGTACACAAGCCACGGTTAAGACAGCTGACTCCACTGTGATGTGACCCTGTCTCTCTCTCTCTCTCTCCCACACACACGCGCGCGCGCGCACGCACACGCACGCACACGATGCGCAAAACTCCGCATTTGAACAGATAGCAAATACTTAAACTAATAACAACACAGTAGTTGATTCTGATCTCCTAGGTCTCCTAGGTTCACGAAACGGTCGTCCATAAAATGCATTGCTGTTCTGTTGTAAGTGATCTCTAAATGCATTAAATGCATCTACTTCCGGAAGGCCAAATAAAGTGCTTTTGCCTTCGCCTAGAAACACACAGCGTCTCCCTGACATAGCTGCTTCAACACTAACTGCGGTTACTGAAACCACGCCTTCTTTCTTTGCGTGCACATTTGTGGCAGAGTCTTAACTTTGATAAAGAATATCTCTTTGGTTTTGAGACTTTAGTCTTTGCAACTTCAGGGATCTTATCTATGCACAATCAGCTTGTAACACTCCAAAGAGAAAGGAAAACTTGAAATCGCATCATATGACCCCTTTAATAAATTTATGCAGCATTGGTGAGTGCACTACATTTAATTATCTTACAGACTTCAAACTTTTCAATGGTAGTTAGAGGTCGACCGATTGATCGGCCGATTTTTGGCATTTTTTAATTAATTGGCATCGGCCGATTGTGCTGCAAATTAGGCCGATTCATAGGCAAGTGCACCGGCGGGCAGCTAAGCGTTGTTGCGGAACTCCCTCTGAGGCCCTGTCCCAAATGGCACCCGAAACCCTCGCGGTCTTCCTCCGAGTCTGCACTTTCGTGACGTAATGCCACTTCGACTGTCGGGTAGAAGTCTGCTGCGGAGCTCGCCCCGGTACGGGCTCGGCAGAAGTGCGCATTGAGGGCGCATAGCGGCTGCAAAGGGGGCGCTCGCGAGCACCCTTCTGAATGCTAAAATTACGAATGGGACACCCTAAGGTCTCGTGGCCTTAATGGACACGCGCACACAGTGGCCATTGTAAGTCCGTAAGACCGCAAGTGCACATGAAGTCTTCCATTTGGGACAGGGCCTGAGGCTGCGTGAGACGGAGCAGCTCACACACTCTGCTGCCGCTTCTTGTTCACACACAGCTTCAGCTAATGGCAGGGCAAAACAGACCGTTT
>NW_015628700.1:144861-169008 GCF_001515625.1 Sinocyclocheilus rhinocerous | reverse complement strand
ATTACTATCTTGTACCCTGCAATAATCATTTGCTCAAACTCACTTTTATGAGATGAAGAGGGGAAAAAAAGAAAATCGGCCAAACATATCGACCAAAAAAAATCATTATCATATATCGGCTGCCCTGATTTCTAAATATACTACTGTGATATGGTAATTTTTAAACGTGCGGTTTTAAATTTTTGTCTGGTTTGTTCTCTGTGTATGTGGTAAAATTGTTGCTCTTCTGAAAAGCACTTTGGTCAGCCTGGTGGCTGTTGTATATGTGCTCTACAAATAAAATGAACTTGAACTGGAATGGGACACCCTACGGTCTCGTGGACTTAATGGACACGCGCACGCGGCGGCCATTGTAAGTCCGTAAGACCGCAAGTGCACATGAAGTCTTCCATTTGGGACAGGGCCTGAGGCTGCGTGAGACGGAGCAGCTCACACACTCTGCTGCCGCTTCTTGTTCACACACAGCTTCAGCATCGGCATCATATATCGGCCATCGGCTGCCCTGATTTCTAAATATCGGCATCAGCCAGTGAAAAACCCATATCGGTCGACCTCTAATGGTAGTGTATCTCAAATGCACTTCTGTGAACATTTTTAGGGATGACAAAATATTGAAATTATTTAATTATTGACAGTGACCCTCCTGGAGCACAATTTCATACCTGGGATTATAGACTCTACAATGTCTGTCATAATGCAATAGTACTTGCATGCAATCTTTAAACAAACGTATATTAGGCAATATAAAAATGGACACCAAAATGTTTTTCAGAATGTCGCTTTAAGGAATAGTTCACCCAAAAATGAAAATTTGCTAAAAAAAATTAAAATACACACCATCTGTGTAATTTTTCAGTAAATTTTATTTCCGGTTGAACTATTCCTTTAAATTTTATGTTACAATATTTTAATAAAAACTCTTTAATGTCACTTAGTCCAACCCTTCCACACACTTAGTCTGTTAGTCGAAGCCACTCCTCATGTTAGCTGGCAAGTTCTTTAGCAATTTTCCTTCGACCTAATGCTCAGGTTTGGGGCAATGCTAAAAATCTCACTTACACTTTTCTGTCATTCAGCAACATGCCGTTCATTTTCTCAATGGCTCTTTCAGCGGCCTCCTGGGTCTCAAAGTGCACAAAGCCGTAGCCCTTTGAGCCATTCTCGTCACAAACCACCTTAAGAAAGGATATCAGGCATAAAATCATGCACCCACTGAGCAAAAGAAGCACTCATGCACAAAAAAAAATCCAACACTCAATCATCAAACTACTGGAAAGTACACTCAAAAGTGTGTATGTGCCTTACCTTGCAGGACAGGATGTTGCCAAATGCAGAGAAGGTGTCATAAAGGGCTTTATTATCAATAGACTTATCCAGGTTCTTGATGAAGATGTTTCCAACGCCGCTCTTCCTCAGAGAGGGGTCGCGCTGAGACCACATGATGCGGACAGGTCTACCCTTGATCACGTCAAAGTTCATCGTGTCTAGAGCCCGTTCAGCTGGAAGCAAAAACAATTATGAGTCCACAAAAATGATTAGCACTTAAGGAAAGGCACTACTGGCAATTTGAATATTTCTGGATATTTAGCATCCACGTCTTTTGGACTAGTAGAAAGAAAACCTCCAAACTACATATTTAAATAAAGTGAAGTGATGTGACATGTGGCCAAGTATGGTGACCCATACTCGGAATTAGTGCTCTGCATTTATCCCATCCAAAGTGCACACACACAGCAGTGAATACACACACAGCAGTGAACACACACACCCGGAGCAGTGGGCAGCCATTTATGCTGCGGCGCCCGGGGAGCAGTTGGGGGTTCGGTGCCTTGCTCAAGGGCACCTCAGTCGTGGTATTGAAGGTGGAAGAGAGCGCTGTATATTCACCCCCCCTACCTACAATCCCTGCCGGTACGAGACTCGAACTCACAACCTTTGGGTTACGAGTCCGACTCTAACCATTAGGCCACGACTTCCCCAATGTGTTAAATGTTAGTTTTATTACACTACCTATTTGTGTCTATTTATTTATTTATTTACGATTTAACGCCATATCAGCGGCAATGGCTATATTCATGGAAAAGTCAACAGTATTATGATTACAATATTTCAATACATTGTTTACAATAAATTTACAATTTTATCTTAAAAACATTCAACATATATTCTTAAAATAACAATAATAACAATAGGAACAATAACAAATACATACAACCCCAGTTCCAGAAAAGTTGGGGCGTTTTGTGAAATGCCATAAAATCAAGAATATGTTATCTGTTCTTTCTCTTTAACTTTTATTTCATTGACTAAAGTACAAAGAAAAAATTCCAATGTTTTTACTGACCAACTTAATTTTATTTTGTAAACGTAGACAAATTTTGACACTCCAAAAAAAGTTGGGACAGAGGCATGTTTAACACTGTCACATCAACTTTCCTTTTAATTACAATGTTTTATTGTTTGGGAATTGAGAATACTAATGAGAGCAAAATTTTTGTCCAATCTCGCTTGATACAAGACTCCAGAAGCTCAGCAGTCTGTGATTGCCGTTGTCTGATTCTCCTTTTCATGACTGGTCAAACATTTTCAATAGGAGACAGATCTGGACTGCAGGTAGGCCAGTCAGTCACATGCACATGCGTATACGAAACCACACTGTTGTAGCACATGCAGAATTAGACCTGGCATTGTCTTGATCTAATAACCATAGACTGCCCATGAAAGACGTCATCTTGATGGCAGTATATATCTCTGTACAATTCCAATATATGCCTCCATGTCAATGGCACCTTAACACATATGCCAGTCACCGATGCTGTTTGCTCTGCTGCACACAAATACCATGACTGTCGCTGATGAAAGTCTGGATGGTCCCTTTGGTCTTTGGGACTCAGAACTCGACATAATTTTTCTCAGAAACACATTGAAATGTGGACTCATCTGAGCACAGCACACATTTCCACTGTCTTTTAGACTATCTGAGATGAGCTCTGGCCCAGAGAATCTGGTGTTATCACTGCATAAAATGGAACGCTTTCTCCTTGAGTAACAGAGATTCAAGTTGCATTTCTTGATGCAGCGGCAGACTGTGTTAAGTGAGAGTGATTTTCTGAAGTACTCCTGAGCCCATGTGGCTATATTTAACACAGCAGCATGATGGTTTCTCATGCTATGCCATTTGAGGGCTCAAAGGTCAAGCACATTCAACTGAGGCCTTGCCCTACATGTACTGTGATTTCTCTGGATTCCCTGAATCTTTTCACATTATTATATATGGTACTCGGTGAAAGACATAAAAAGCCATGATCCAGCTTTGCTTACAAAGACCGAGATGCTCCTTTTATACCCAAATATGACACCTTGACCTATTACCAATTCACCTGCTTACTGTGAGCCGTTTCAAAACAGTTTAACGTGGATATTCTATAACTTTTTCACTTTTATTTTGCCTCTGTCCCAACTTTTTGAGTGTGTTGCAGCCGTCAAACTCAAAATTTGTTCATATTTACAAAATACATTTACGTTGGTGAGTGAAAACTTTGGAAATCTTTTCTTTGTACTTTTGTCAATTAAGTAAAAGTTAAAGAGAATTAACAAATCACAGATTCTTGATTTTATTACATTTTACAAAACGTCCCAACTTTTCTGGAATTGGGGTTGTAGAATGTATGACACTGTATAATAAAACTCAAATTATTCCAGGAGAAACCTTTTTAAAAATCTATTTCTTTAAAATAGTCTAATCTAAGTTCTCTCGTCATTAGTTGTCTTTACGGTTTTATTTCTATTTGAGATTTATATGGACTTTTTAAATTTATATAATATTTAATTTCATAAAAATATGGTATTTTCTGGAGTCATAAAAAGTTCCAAAAACCCCTCTGTAAAACGTTCAAACTCTAATGTCAATAACAATTGAAAATCTGAATGAAATGATTTTTGGAACTGCCTTCATCCAATAATCACACTTCTGTTCTGATACAGATACAAAGAAGTTCATATTTAATTAGACAACACCTCAGTTGAAATATTTTTAAAAATTCAGAAAACTTAATTCAAAACATTTGTCTTCATGTACTGTTATTAATCAACTAGGGAAGCATATGCTCAAATCTATTAATTAATATTGTCACCTGTAGTGTTTTGCCTTAAATTTGCAATAGATGATCCTGACATTAACTGAAAATGAAGTGCATATTTTTGTCTCATGTAAATCATAAAATCGTCCATCTGAATAACCAGATTAACTACTCCAAGGATAAAAGTGATGCATTCATTACATAGACATTGCTTAGTCCCCTTTTGATTGCATTTTTGCCCAATCTCAAATTAATTTCTGAACCCTTTTTGTGCAACCACCAAAATCCACATAGCATATGATATATTATGCAACCTGAATCCAAAAAAAAAGGGACAAGAAATTTCGGATTGCACACTGAACATGTCTGACCTAAATTAGAGGGGCTGCACGTGACACCTCCAAGACCATGTTTAAACCTATTGATAACAGCATGATATAGCTTAACAATAAAACAGGGAGAACAAACAGCCATAATCAATGCGATCAAGGCAATTTCCTGACAAGCCTGACAGGGGTTATCTGTGCTGCACACTCCCCGCCCACCCACGCCCTAAATATGACAGGCACGCAACTCACTGCTGTCATGCAACAGCATGCGCTACGCATGCAGCTGTCATCCTCCTCAGCGCTTTATAATTCATAATAACCAAACACAGACGCTTGTGCTGCATGTGGATGAGATGCATAAGCACGCAACTGACACGCTACATTAAATTTTTTAACGCGTCTTTAGCGTCAACGCCATCATTTACCGTCTGCAGGCTGCTGGAAGTTGACATAGGCATAGCCCAGCGACCGGCGCGTGATCATGTCCCTACACACCCGGATGGAGAGGATGGCACCGGCCGGGCTAAACTTCTCGTACAGCATGGCTTCAGTCACGTCCTGGTGCAGGTCTCCAACATACAGCGAGGCCATGGGGTAACTAGGAGCGCTGGGGTTCATTTTCTCTTCCCTCGCAGAATTGTAGGTGTTTCGCGGCGCTAGCTCAACTACGTCGGAATATAGCTAACGTTAGATGTCAACACGCCAATTTTTAAAATTGAAAACCGTCGACTAAAAGATTACTTCGCCTGAACGATTCAAGCGTTCCGTTTAAAAATGACTGATATTTAGGGCAACTGAAATTTAAAAACGCGAAAAATCCAAACCAACGAATCAAGCAGGCCTTCGCGAGCTCACAGACTGCCGTTATTTTTCGGGGTTGTTGAGATGTTTCAAGGCCTCCAGCTTCCACTTCACCGATTTTTAAAAAAAAAAAATGAAAGAAAAAGAAATAAAATGATTTTTTGGAGTTTTTAAAAGTTTTTAATTTTTTTGTATTTTTTTTTTTTTATATATAATGTGTGCAGAGGCGAGCTCCGGAGCACACGCGCACTCTCACAGCACTAACAGCCGGGAATCGGGAGAGAAGGGGCGGGGCGAGCCGACACATATACCCGCCGCTACGTCATCCCCCGACGCAATGTGACGCAGCAGTAGCTCAGCGGTTTTGATGGTGATTGGATGAGACGTTTTCAAGCCCGCAGATCTGGCCAATAAGCGTTTAGAACGATGAATAGTTGATTTTTGTAACGACTGTATAAAAGCGAAAATAAATGACTGAACTTAATTTTTTTAACGTTTATTCATTTAATTAAGAAAAGGTAATTCGCTTAAATAAATATTTAATATTTATACAGTGGTGGCCAAAATTATTAGAGCACTAGTATTTTCACCAGCAAGATCACCAACAGGGGGAGTCACAGACCTGGAAGAACTACTGACTAGATTCAGATCTGTATTATATTCATTCAGATTTCCAGTGCAGACATTCTGGGCTTTTAAGTTGAACGTGAACTGGATGTAGGAAGCATAATTTTATTACCTTCTAATTATTTATTCATTTATGACCACAAATGCAGTTAGGCTATTGGTAGTTTTTTTTCCCTACAACACTAGCAAAGAAATATTTTCAGAATTGGGGGAAACTAGAAGTTGTCGAAGTCATGGCAATTAAATAGCGGTTTCATTTTTCTATGATTATTTTCCAGAAAAAAAGCACACTGATAGGGGGGCATGTTGTCATAAAATATCTGGATTCTCCTTTTTGTTGTCATCTAAAACTATTATAATTGGAAAAAATAATAATTCAAATAAAATAAAACAAATACTTCAATTTGAACTGAAATAAAAACAAAATAAAGCTACATGGAATTGAACAAAAAACTAGTGAGAATGTCAAAAAAGCACATACAATTACAGTGAAAACGGAAAATATAAAAAATTAACGCAAACTCAAAGTATGATATTATGCCGGGGTGTGTTGTCACCTTCTGCTGTTTATTGCAGTGTTGTTATTGTCAACAAAAATTATTAAAAATATTTTTATTTTTGGTTAATGAAATAAAATAAAATAAAGGGATTAGATTTAAAAACGAAGGTAAAGAGAGGTAAATAATTTCTAAGGTAAATAGAACTAAAAACTAACCTTTCTATGATAAATAGAAATAAAAACTAAAACATACTACTAAAACTACACAGCAACAGCTTCAGGAAAAGTATCAGAGTGATGTAAACGTCAAATATGAGGCATTCTTCTGCTATAAAGCAGCTGTAGCAGGACAATAGTGTCATTATTCAGTTGCAGTCAGTTCAGTGTTGATTCAGTTCGGCTCAAGAACTCTGTAGAGTTCATTCATTATAAAACGAGTTCAATCCAGCGATAAGCAGCTCTACTGAAGACAGTCATTATTCAGCTCGAGTCAGCTCAATATTGATTCAATCGAGGTCAATAACGGTGTCAGTGTGCAAAATTCATCAATTATGAACAAATTTGATTCAGTAGGGCTAGAACGCAGAACACAGTAATGCTGTTATCATCTCAATTCAGTTCAAGTTCTTATTCTCGTGTTCTCATAGTGTGTCAACACAGTCAAATTGAGGATTTTTCTGAATATTAAGTGAATGAACACTGTATGATATTGATGGAGATACACTGTAGTACACTCTAAAAAATGCTGGGTTAAATACAACCCAGTGCTGGGTAAAATAGGGACAAACCCAGCAATTGGGCTGTTTTGACCCAGCGGTTGGGTTACTTCCCAGAAGGCTGGGTTAAACATTTCACCCAACCGCTGGGTCAAAACAACCCAATTGCTGGGTTTGTCCCTATTTTACCCAGCACTGGGTTGTATTCAACCCAGCATTTTTTAGAGTGTAGTAGTAACTGTTAACATGTAATCTAGATTACATAATCAGATTAGATTAATTACATTTTAAAATGACTCGTAATCAGACTACAACCCCCCCAGCAGTTCCTTCACGAACTCCAGTTTGCGAAACCTTGTCATACATAATGTGATGTTTAATGCACTTCAGGTTGTTAATAACAATGAATGGAATATATTTTCTTTCTCCTTGTATTTTATATCGATGTGGTACACAACTCTCTTCTTTAAAATCAATTAGCTTAGGTCAAAAGTAATCTGAAAGTAATCAAAAGGTAGTCTGATCTGCTTTTGGCCTTGTAAGTGCGTGCTTTCACTGATGCTGCTCATATCAGTTGCCATCTGCAGTGCTGCAGTGTGTAATAACACACACATGTATTGTCTTTGTCGTTACTCAGAGAAGTTCTCTCTCCTGCTGATTACTCATCCTCTCTCCACAGAAGTACTGTTGTTCAGCGCCGTCTGCCCGTCTCCATGGCAACAGGGCCCATCCCACAGCCCTAGCCCGAGGCTCTTCACTGACACACCCCAACTGAGAGCCTTCCAGAGGTGCTCCAGTTCACTTAAAAATACAGGATCGGGTGGACAAAACAAGGATTCCTTTTTACACAGGCCTGGAAATCACAATATTGAAATTCAAACATATTTCCAGGGGTATATATATATATATATGATTGTGTAATAATACCTAATCAATCTAATAACTAATATAATACACAGTGCCCTCCACTAATATTGGCACCCTTGGTAAATAGGAGCAAAGGCGGCTGTGAAAATAAATCTGCAATGTTTATCCTTTTGATCTTTCGTTCAAAAAATGCACAAAAATTCTAACCTTTCTTTGAAGTAAAACAATTGAAAGCTGGGAGAAAATCTCATGATGAAATAAATGTGTTTCTCCAATGCACGTTGGCCACAATTATTGGCACTCCTAGAAATGATTAAGAGTAAAATATCGCTGAAGAATTTTCCCATTTATGTTTACATTGTTAATGTACACCAGAGTGACTAGGAGCATGAGATTGTCCAGCCATGACTTCCGAAGAGGACGTGTGTCTATATCGTCCTGATGCACGGTGAGGAGGAGAGTTTGAGTGGCTAAAGACTCTCTGAGGACCACAGCTGGAGAATTGCAGGGATGAAGCTTCTGCTATGGCCATCCCTGTCCTCTGAGCTGAACCCTATAGAAAATGAGTGTGGTGAACTGAAGAGGAGAAGCACCATCACGGAGCTGGGAATCTGAAGGGTCTGGAGAGATTCTAGATGAAGGAATGCTCTCTGATCTCTTGTCAGGTGTTCTCCAAACTCTTCAGGCGTTATAGGAGAAAACTCAAGAGCTGTTATCTTGGGAAAAGGATGTTGCAATAATTGGGTGAATGAAAGACCAAAAGGATAAACGATGCAGATTTATTTTCACAGCCGGGTGCCTATTAGTGGAGGGCACTGTATATTTACACACACACACACATTCTATTCTATACGTGTATTTTTATACAATTAAATTACTATATACAGCCACTGGATCTTTATGCAGATTTATTTTCACAGCCGGGTGCCTATTAGTGGAGGGCACTGTATATTTACACACACACACACACATTCTATTCTATACGTGTATTTTTATACAATTAAATTACTATATACAGCCACTAGATCTTTTTACTAAATTATTCCAGGTTTAATTAGAAATTTCTAGCCACTGAAATGTGCATTTACTAATATTTTTAATGATTTTTAAAGTTTTATACTTTACAGTAAGGTTCATTAGTTCACATTAGTTAACTACTTAAGTTAACATGAACTAAGAATGAACAATGCTTCTACAGCATTTATTAATCTTAGCTCATGTTAATTTCAACATTTACTGATGCATTATTAAATCAAAAGCTGTGTTTGTTAACATTAGTTTATGCACAGTGAACTAACAATGAACGACTGTATTTTCATTAACTAACGTTAACAAAGATGAATAAATACTGTAATAAATGTATTCAGTTTGGTCATGTTAGTTAATACATTAACTAATGGAACCTTATTGTAAAGTGTTACCGATTTTCTTAATCCTCATAAGTCTTTAAGGAATTGAAATCCCAATTTTAAAAATCCCTGATATTCTCAGGTTTCATTATTATATTATCCTTCACATTTTGACCATTGAACTACTAACTATACACTTACTGGACCAGGATTTTTAAAAGTTATTTCCGTTTTAAAAAGCAATTTCTAGCCATTGAAATTTACTAGTAATTTTCATGACATTTGAAGATTTTATTAATTAACGTAAGTTGTCAGGGACTCACAGTTCACAATTGTAAAACTGTCCAGGTCTGTTATTTTAGTGTCATTGATGTACTTTTATAGTTTTCGTTTTAATTTTAGTGAAAGTCATTAGTTTATGCAGATTTATTTTTGTCTTCAATTTAAAGCCCTGGCATCTAGATTGTTTTTTTTAATGTTGATTATAATGCTGAGTTAACATACTTTTTTTTTTTTTTTGGTTGTCGTTTTTAGTCAACAATAACAACAGTGGTCCGAATTTGTTTAGACACGTCTTCTAATGTCCATTAAAAACGGCATGTCAAAGTCAGTTTCACATCAGTTATGGCCACAGAGCCAGTTTTGTTTGAAAACACAGACGTCACATTCTCAGTTTCAGAGTTTGATAACTATAAAGTTTTTTTTCCCCCCTTCTTAACATCTCCTTTTATGTTCCAAGAAAGGTTTGGAACAACATAAGGGCGACTCTCATGCTTTGGGAACCGTTTCTTTAATAATTCCCCCGCAAGCACTCATCTAAATGAATATTTGAAGTCCAGGATCTTTCTGGAACGGCCAGGTTTGAAAAACCTTACCGAACGCAAGGCAAAAAGACCAAGAGATCATGTGGTTTGTGTTTTATCCGTTTTAATTCCACTAACATAAGATCCAGATCCCTCCGCCCACCCTCCATAACAAATAACAATAATGCTGAGTGTTCCGTATGAAAATTCTAAGACAGTTTCTAGGCAACCCAATCAGCCAACTCCAGTCACCCTGATTAACTAAAGCCACATGCAGTTTAGGCAAGTATCAAAAGAGTAAACAAAACAAACTAAAAACAGATCGAGTAAGTAGTAGTACAAATAAAACAAAACCGAAACTCCTAATAGAAAACCGTATTAATCAGATAAGCGCATGAAAAGCATTCCTCACTGCGCCGGTAACAAGACTTTTATATCAAAGTTACAGTATAAGCCATGTGTCAAGTCTTTTTGATCTTAGGTCTGGGGTCGACAGAGAGAGTTTGTACGCGTTATTATTCACCAATGAGAAATCAAACACTTCACAACTGAAGTAGAATGTCTTTGCACGAGCCCAATCTGTCACAAGTATTCGTTCATACTGACTTTCGGTTTATTTCCCATGATTCTTTAGGAAAGTGAAGAATTCAGTCTAAGCCACAAGAAACCCATCACTAACTGCTCCCCTAGTAAACTCAGAAAAGGGTTCATACTCACTCTCTCTCACACATATGCACCTACAGCAAAGTTGATGGTGACTGGCATCCCATGAGCACACATCAAGCCAGCAAACTACACTGCATTCTCCAATCCACAATGAACACATGTTGAAGACAAACAACTGCCGTTTGCCCCCCAAACAAACACACGTACACGAACACAGTCTCTCCTTCACACTCTCACATCCAAACACACACATAAATGACGGGCTGGTGAGTATGAAGCTGGAACTGGAAAAGCGTCAGCGTTGTCTCTCGCTGTGCTGACTGAAAAGCTTCTTTGTGGAGTCGGCTTTAGTTTTCCCGGCCCTCCTCTGTGTCCTCACCATCGGCCTGATTGTCAGAGGTCCACAGCTGAAAACATCAAAGCAAGGGACGTTAAAGTGTGCACATCCAGATCTGGCCACTGAAATGTCTATTTTAGTATTTTTTTTTAATATGGACCATTTAATGGGTGGAAAGGAGCATGATACATCCAGAGCTGTGCATCTTATTTGATAAAAACGGAGAAAACAACAGTTTTTTAATTACTGACAGCCGTAAGAAGAATGACTGTTACATCCCAACCTTTCTTGACTTATGTTTGAGCTCTTTATAATCAGGATCGTCTTCTGTAGGTAATATTGCATTTTCCATATTTACTTGACTTTGCATGAAAACTAGCAAAACGTGGCAAAAAAAAGGTACATCTGTTTGTAATTTGCATTTCTGTTTTTTTTTTCTTTCAGTGTCTTGCGTCATGAGCTTTGTATTTTGAAGTTACAGTGCTCATGAAATGCATTTTCAGATCTGTATATTTGATATAAATTGTCTAGAGCAGTGGTTCTCAACCCGCGGCCCGCGGGCCGCATGCGGCCCGTCACGAATTCAAATGCGGCCCACCATGCTGAACACAATTTTAAAAAATTACTTTCAGTTTTACAATTCATTTTAGTTTTTACATTAATTTAAAAATGTACTAAATAAATATAAGCTATAACCTAATGTTTTTATGTAAAATAATTTTGTTTTTCATATATTATTTTCAGACATGAGCAGTACTCACATAGCCTAATTAACGTTACGCATTTAAAGTAACGACCAAGCGGCCAGCGGCAGACAGTGAGCATATGTTTGATCAATTTAGCCTTCTCAAATCATCACGACTTGACTAAAATAAAATCTATAGATATAAAACAGTTCAAGCATATAACAATGTTTAAACGTTAAACCTAGATAAATGTGCGCTGTATCCAATATTTTGTGTGGAGAGTGGAAGCTGAAGCGCGCTCTGCAGGACATGGTGGCGCCAGCGCGATCACTCTAACCTTCTTGGCAAGTTCACAGGCCTGCTCTGGAGAGTTCAGGATCTCGTAGTAAAAGACTGAAAAGTTGAGAGCCAGGCCCAGGCGGATGGGATGAGTGGGCTGCATGTTGTCTTTGCTGATGTCAAAGGCGGCCTGGTACCCTTCCTGAGACTTCTGGATGATATCTGTGTACAAACACACCACATTATTTATGCAAGAATCATTACATACTTTCCCACAGAATAGCACAGATTAAGGCTGACAATATACACTACTGTTAAAAAGCTTGGGGTCAGCAAGCTGTTGTTGTTGAAAGAAATGAATACTTCTATTCAGAAAGGATGCATTAAATTGGTCAATAGAGACAGTAAAGATTTCGGTTTCAAATAAATTGATCCTTTGAACTTTCTATTCATCAAAGAACCCTATAAAATAAAAATTAATGTATCCCAGTTTTCACAAAAATATGAAACAACACAACTGTTTTCAACATTGGTAGTAATTATACTTTTTTGCATCCTTACTGAATAAAAGGTCAAGAAGATTAAAAAAAAAAAAAAAAAAAATCTTACCGACCCCAATCTTTCGAACAGTTGAGCACATAAAACATTTACAATATTTTATTGAGCATTTGCAATAAAATATTAAATTCAAGGAATCTGATCTTAATGTGCTTTTATATGGCCAGTTAAGTGTCCTAAAGCCTTCACACCCCTCCTGCCTTGTGTATGACCAATTCAGCATTTTGTTTGAGTCACTCAAGTTTTGCGAGGCGTGTTACATAAATGAAGAAATATTGCTCCTCACGATTATTTTGAGAAAACTGCCTGTGGAAAATATGCTTTTACTTGAACTAGATTTTTATGCTTTTAAATCCGACATTAAACACTTAAAATTTATGCCTTATGATGGTTACTGCAGTGGAAAAAATGAAAATAAACACATCTTCAAAGCCATTTCAAAACATGCATTTTACGTTTTTTTCTTCTGCGCATGGCTGAAATGAGATATAATTTTCTTTGTACTTTGGAGAGCTGTTAGTAATGGTCAATATCATGGTGCATCAAGAGCATTGATCCGTGCTCAGAGAGAAACACATAAATATTTGAAAAAGACAGCAGCTCTGTAAAGAGCGTTTGATGAGAGCACTGTGCCTGATGAGCAGTAATTGTTCATCTGAAGAGCTTCAGGAGTGCTGCATATATTACAGCCACCCGCAGGAGCTTCAGCCCAAACTCAGCAGGATGACACGCATCATCCAGATGCTGTTGCCATGGCGATGATCACGCAGCCCATCACACTGAGTACAGTAGTAGGTCAGCGGCTGCTTATCGTTTTCGTTTCCCCTTCGACGAAACCTGCAGCTTATCTATAATACTACACAAACAGACTGATCTGGGATCTGCGGCAGATGGCAGCTTCAGTCAGATCATTCTCCTGCTCCTGTGCTACCATAGAAACACACCAGGCACTTAAAAATTCATCAAACCCTGCAGGGAGAAGCAGCAGCCCTAATAACCTCATGCATCTATCGGAAAGAGTGAGTTATTACTTCCACAGACGGACTAAGACCACATGTGGAGGGAAATCACTCATTAGCCTCATTAATGAAACCAAGCGAGGTGGAGCAGGACAGACTGAACTGCGTGCTGCAGTGCTCCATCTGCAGCCGAGATGTCCACTTGTGATGAGACAAAGACTGGATGGTGGAAAATAAAACCACAACATTTGCATTGTGCTCACTGGAAGCACACAAAACACAACCAAACAGGGCTGGGCCATTTTTCAGATTTTATCGATTAATTCAAATTGAATGTTTTGCCACGATTTTATTATCTATAAATCGAGGAATCACGATTTCAAATAGAAATATTGCCAAACGTTAGAATTAGACACTTTGACAATATGCCAATGCTACGGTCCAATGATCCAACCGCTCACGTGTGACACGCTCGTATCACACAGAATGCGCTTTTGTGTTGACAAAGATGCGACGCGGGCAGTGGAATAGGAAAAAATTGCAAGATGAGAGTGAACTTCTTTAAACTTGAGCGGCATGTTTTTAGAATGCCGTTTCATGCATGAGACGCTGCAAGAGACAAACGCGTCCATGTTTACATAGAAAAAAAATATGTAAAAGCAGCGCAATCGAATAAAAAAACCTGTAAAAAACTACTACTGTATGTCTGACAGGCTCAAAGCTGCTGTTCATTCATATTTACTGTTAATAATAGTCTATTGGTGTTATACCTTCAGTCATTTAGAATTTGAATTACCTTGACTTTTGAGAATCTTTTAAAGCATTTTCCTCGTAAATTTCTGAACATAAAATACGTATTAGACAAGTTTGTACAAGATGTAGTTGTAGTTCATGCATCTTTTCTGTTTCCATCATACAGTCTATGGTTTCCATGTGTCCGGCGCGACGAGACAAAACCAATAAAACCCATTACAAACGAGGCATTTGTTGCATCCAGTGGGGACATAATTACGGATTATAATGACTTATACTGTCTTTTTACGCGTTGAGTATCGCGCGGCGTAAACATAAAACCATGTCTGCATTTGTGATCGGAGAAATGACAAACAACAAGCGCTACTCTACACTGCTCAAAACTCGTGTTTTAATCATCAGTGGCAAATTCTTTAAATATGAAAACGTACTTAGTCTGTGAGCATTGTAGTTTACTCTACCAGGATCAGGAAACAGTCCTCCATAAAATGTGCTGCACACATCTGATGGGTCATATGATGAAATCGCATCATATGACCCCTTTAAGAAAAAGTTACTTGAATCATGTTGTAGTTAAATTTTCAAGTTGACTAGTTAAAATTCATAAAACAAATTTTAAAAAACATTCGGGGGAGAAAAAAAAATCGAGATTTTATTTTTTTGCCATATCACCCAGCCCTACAACCAGATCATTTGATTGGCTTGGTTCTTTGTAATAAAGCAGAGATATGAGCTACGGTGAGGATATTACATGCGGGCATGAAACCGGAACACTGGACGTCCTTAAATTAATCTGCAAGCTGCTTGTGTCTCAAGAGCTTCATGAACTAGGACACAAGCCCTTCAGATCTAAACCTCCATCCTCATCTCCAGATATATAATTAATGAAAACTCTGAGTCTGTGGCTACTTAATGAGATTTCTAACTCTATTAAGAGGGTTAATTGATTGACCTCTTGAGTTAAGAAGTGCCAAACACAGTCAGGTGGTGCTTTTAGGAAACTCTTGCTCTTTTCCAAACCCTAGCACTGCTGCTCGCTATTCTAATGGGTGCACAAAGATAAAGAGCATTTTTAATAAGATGGAGCTATATTCAATCAATTCTTTGAAGGACTTGATAAAGTATTTATGAAGGAGATTTCCCCTGATGCTTATGGCAATGCATTCTGAGTTTGTCTTCTCCATAAGATGCTGCCATATGTTGGCTAAAACGAGGTGGTGTGTTTAAGGCAGCATCATTCTGCCGCATACTGTTTGGATCAGTGTTTGTGTTGGCGTGCGTGAGATGCTTCTAGGTAGGCAGCAAGAGTGTTTGGAGCAGGGCCAGTATACTAGTTCAAGGACAAACAAATGAGTAAAACAACATTAAAATCACCACAAGAGTTATATTTGCAGTTATGTAAGATTATTCATGTGGACATTATTGCTCTGTTCCAAAACCTAGTGGGCGGTCAATCTGCCCAGCATTTCAAGCATTACTGGCATGCTTTTTAAAATATGCATTAACATGATGCTCATTTAGACAAATTCTGAGACATAAACGGTAAAAAAAATAAATAAAATTGACAAAGTTAATTATATGCATTTGATTCGACACTGAAAAGTATTTAGTAATTTACGCAACACTGTGTGCCATATATTTTATGCTGCATTGTTTATGCTTGGAAATGTAAGACTATGTTTTGCGGAAGTACTTTTGACTTAAAGTAATAATAATAATAATACACTATATTATTAAATATCATTAAATCTTTTTTAATGCATATCACAATTTTTCTTCTCCACTTTAATTTTAACAGTAAACCTCTGTTGTGCTGCACCTTTTCGGCAAAAAATAAAAAGAACTGTTAAATTTTCATTTAATTACATTTTCAAATATTTATTAAATTGTTAATGTTTTATGCCATCATTTGATTACCACAGAAAATTTTGTTGTATTGAACCATAAATCCAAAAATTTAGACTTTCCAAAATAAATAAATAAATAAAAATAATAATATTAGACATGCTTTTTGATCATTACAATTTAATTACACCATTAAAATAGAATCCACATAGAATTTGGTGAATAAATAAAACATTTAAAGGATCCTAAAAATGTATTTTTTGTTGAACCTATTGTTAAAATTGTTGCTAATCTTTTAAACATTTCATGATTAATTAATTAGACATACTTTTCAGTTATCAAAATTTTATTTAACCATTAAAACAATGAAGAGAGAGAGAAAAAATATATTTAGGGAAAAATAAAACAGACTTTGGGGGGAAAGAAAACTGATTTAACAGGACCCTAGCGATGTATAGCTGCAGGTGTGGCTTACATTCTGAACCATAAACCATTTCTGTTTTAAAAGAGAATTTGTGCAACATTCCCTCAATAATCAGCCATTAAGGGTGTGGAAGCACAAGTAAAGACCTGTTCCACTGGTAGCTATCAAACCAAAAAAATCTGCATGTGTGTGATGGAGGTGTGGCTGCACAGCAGGCAGCAGACACATGCAAAGCCTCAAACTCAGAGACACCATGCTGAACATCAAAGACCATCTAATATAGAGATCGGTTTCTCAAATCAAAATAAAGGATATTAAGAAAAGACAAATAAATCTCATATAAATGTTGTTTAGGAGAAGCTCACCGGCTTTCTCGTCTCCTGTGGCGACCTCAGCCAGGTAGCGGTAATAGTCTCCCTTCATCTTCAGGTAGAACACCTGGCTCTCTGCTGGAGAAGTGCTGCGGATCAGAAACTTGTCCAGGAGATGCTGCGGAAGAGAGACACATGAATGTAAACACACACAGCCCAAAATAGTAATAGTAATGTTTCTCACACGCTACTGTATGAGAAAAGCCCACAAATTTCCATGACTTTTCTATAAAGATTTCCATTTTTATGGAAACACATCAAACCTCATAACTGCTCAGATAACTTGATGGCAAACACCGGCCAATCAAGGTTTGTTCTACACTTTCTGTATCATTTCTTGCTGAACAAGTGACTGGCCTGTGGGGCTGTCAAAAAAAAAAAAAAAAACGAATTTCGAATATTCGTCGAATTTAAAATAAAAATCCACATTCGAATGCAAAAATGTTGCATTCGAATTTTAGGTGTGCGTTAAAGGAACACTCCACTATTTTTGAAAATAGGCTCATTTTCCAACTCTCCTAGAGTTAAACAGTTGAGTTTTACCATTTTCGAATCCATTCAGCCGATCTCCGGGTCTGGCGGTAGCACTTTTAGCTGTAGCTTAGCATAGATCATTGAATCTGATTAGACCATTAGCATCTTGCTCAAAAATGACCAAAACGTTTTTATACTTTTCCTATTTAAAACTTGACTCTTCTGTAGTTACATCGTGTACTAAGACCGACGGAAAATGAAAAGTTGCGATTTTCTAGGCCGATATGGCTAGGAACTATACTCTCATTCCGGCGTAATAATCAAGGAACTTTGCTGCGGTACCATGAGTGCAGCAGGCGCAATGATATTACGCAGCGCCTGAAAATAGGCTAACTTCCGTCAACATAACCAACATGATCACCTGCTTGCACAGGGAGCGTGCTGGGGACTATTTTCAGGCAAATAGTGGAGTGTTCCTTTAAGGAGGCAGCCTTACCAGTGGCGCACGAGATGCGATGACGATATAACTGTCGTTGCATTATAATGTTTTTGTTAGGCTATACAGTTAAAGCCACTAGATGCGACGCTGCTGCGTTAATTACAAATATTGCGGGAAAAGAGAACATCAATGCGGAGAAGATCTTGTTTACATCAAAACTGAAACCAAGCCGTTCACACAGAACACATATTTCACGCATTTTCTAGAGGGACATCTATCACCGTTGCACTCGTGTCTCGCACAAAAGAGCCGCATGTTTAGAAAGCCATGTAAAGTTAATGAAAGTTTAACTTTTCTTCACCCTAACTGAAATTATGCATTTTAAATTCGAATATAATTCGAATTTTGATAATATTTAAGTACAAAATTCGAATTGAGTTTTTCAGCCATTTTGACAGCCCTACTGGCCTGAAGTATATTCACAGAGAATATTTTTTCTTTATAAATTGATTCATAACCAACATTTATGTACAGTTTTACTCCCTTGTCTTTCATCCTTGTTTTATGGCAGTCTTTTAAATATTGCTGGACTTTCTTCAAGCATACATTCACACTTGATGTGAATAGCTTTTCATTTTGCAATTCACTCCGTTTCATTTCATTTTGATGTGAATAGTCATTTCTCTCTTGTCAACTTAATTTGGTGTGGAACATCAGGACTACTGGCGAATGCACTTCAGACCTCATGACTTTAACATGGTGCTTTCTTGCATGATCTTATGGGCTTGACATGTTGTTCATGTCAAAAGTTGTTGAGAGGATGTAAGATGTAACATCCAGCTGGTTCTTTCTTTGCAGGAGCCTACTTCAACCCATTAACCTCCAAATGCCAGATTAAACATTACATTCTTCTGGATTCAGTCTAAATAACATCTGGAAAATGTAAGGAATGTCATAAACACAAAGCATAACATTCCATGTGCCACCGTTTAAGACGTCTCCGGCAGCAATCCAACTCAAACGGCCCAGTACAAGGAGAGGCAATGGCCCTGTCTGATTCATTAAAGCCTTATACAGTTGCACACAGTAAGTCTCACCTCTAGTTTCCTGGAAGAAAAAAACTCTGTACCCAAAACCACTCCAGAGGAAGAGCCGATTCGGTGATCGTTCAAACAAAGGACTCCCATTGTTTTGCTTATCTAGATACAGTTTTGGGCAAAACCAATGACCTCTAGCTACTGACTGGCTGAAGTCCTGCGACAATATCTTACAAGAGGACAGCGCTTCAGTAATTATGAAAATCAGTTGGTTCCAGATTTTGTACAAATTGGAACTAGTTCTGAATGAGAACCAGGGGCCGGATTCATGAAAATTAACTAAAAAAAGAGAAAGAAATTAAGAAATTTCTTAAAGTCACAATGAAATCTAAATTGACAATTCTTATTCTTTCTTATTAATCAAATATCGCAGTGTTTATTTGAAATTAATTATCTGGGTTTTTTTTCTTTAATTTTTTTTAATTCATGTGCCTTTGTAATCTTGAATAAAAATAACTTCCTATTCTTCTTGATACAGCATCTTTTCTCTGATGACATGTTCACCAGCACGAGGGCGGGACAACCTGTCAATCACATGAGATCATAGCAATAGCAAAAGCCAATGATCCAATCAATTCCCGATGGACAAAAATCAAGTCCTGCCCAACATTTCTGTCTCATTCAAGAAGCTCTTTCACTCATATATACAGTATCTCACAGAAGTGAGTACATCCCTCACATTTTTTTCAATATTCGGCAGTGCTGGAAAATAATGGTGGCCGCACAAAATATTGACACTTTGGGGCCAATTTGGACATTTTCACTAAGGGGTGTATTCACTTTTGTGGCCAGCGGTTTAGACATTAATGGCTGTGTGTTGAGTTATTTTGAGGGGACAGCAAATTTACACTGTTATACAAGCTGTACACACTACTTTACATTGTAGCAAAGTGTCATTTCTTCAGTGTTGTCACATGAAAAGATAATAAAATATTTACAAAAATGTGAGGGGTGTACTCACTTCTCTGAGATACTGTACGGCACAATAGAGAAGAAAAGACGATTGCAACTTTTGTTTCATGCCGAAATAAATCAATTCCAAAAAGTTCGTACAAATGTTCCTAAGTGCAACTCTTAAATTCCTAAGAATTTCTCATATTAAAAATATCGTATTTTTTTCTGACTGTACAGCGATTCGACTTGATTGACTTGCTGATCAACTCGATGAAAAACCCTTCAAAGGCCAAAAATAATAAGAAAATAACAGTTAAGAAGAATTTTATTCTTAAGAACGTTTCATGAATCTGGCTCCAGCTCTTTATTCCTGACCCTAGCTCTGGGTAAAAACAAAAATAAACACCTTGCTGACAGGACATTATTCACCATATCCCATTTAAAACGTCAAGCTCTGCCATAGTTGTGATCCCTATCAGCGGCTCTTTCCCTTTCCAAGCTCACCAGAACGTCTTTGCAGATGGTCTTCAGCTCAGACTCAATCTTCTCACGGTACTCTTTAGCCATCTGCTGTTTGTCACTGCCCTCGGTCTTCTGCTCGATGCTGGACACCACCCTCCAGGCGGACCGGCGGGCACCCACAACATTCTTGTAGGCCACAGAGAGCAGGTTTCTCTCCTCGTCGATCAGCTCCTCTCCAAGCTCAGTCACTTTCTTCATGGAGTCGGCCATGTCATCGTAGCGCTCAGCCTGCTCCGCCAGTTTGGCCCTCTGCACATGTTGGCTCTTGTCCATGGCTGCTAGGTTCTACAGGAGAGACAAAATTTCACTTACATCATCTCAGAAAGATGAATTAATATGCAAATTTATAATCTGTGGTGTACTAAATGCTTTGCTAATTGGAGATCTCAATTAGACTAATTATACATTAAATCTAGCTAAAGATCAATCAAATAGAAGCAAAAATGTGCTGAAAACATATAGAAAACCCATATGTTGAATCTGTAATGGTTTTTGAGCTAAAGTAAGAGATGACCACTCAAATCTGATCTAAATAGATTTACAGAGTTGAATAGATTTCCCCAGTGCATAACTTATATCTCACTACTAGGGGTGTGACGAGACACTTATTCACGAGAACGAGACGAGATTTTTAGACTTTTTTAAAGAAATCCTCAATGATGAAATATATAGGGAAAAATAGTCTTATTCAACTGAAAAACACAAAATGCAAAAAAGTAGGTGCATTTTGAAATCAACGTGTACTTTATTAAATTAAACATCTATTTTAATAAATGGTATGCAGTAATAAACAACATGTAAACACTGCAAAATGTTTTGCCACAAACTCAACTGACAGGCAAGTAATTGCACAAAAATTATAAATAGTATAAATAAAAATAAATAATAAACAACAAATATCCCTTTAAAGTGGAAGTGAAGCAGTCAGTCAAGTTTACATTATTTAGTAAACTGAATTCCACTTATATAAAAAATATATATAATAAACACAATTAATGGATCCGTTTTAAAGAATAAAGTAGTGGTTCCCAAACTGGGCAGCGCAGCAAGGCTGAGGGATAGTGTACAGTCTTCTTTTGCAAAAGAAGCCTCTGCAGGGTGATAAAGAATACACTGTTTATTTATATTTTTTATTGTTACCAAATTCTGTGTTTTAGCATGTCTAATTATTTGAATGCATAAAACAACTTAATTTATTCATTTTTTTTCCCTCAGAAATTCTGTGTTGTGTCAAATCAAACGCTAAAATGCTCATAAAGTGACTCTCAGAGCAGTTCTGGAGATGTTGTTCATGTGTTTACGTCCTCATTTAGTGAGACGGCAGACGCTGAAATCACCGCGAGTGTCAGGCGGCTTCAGTGTGTGTGTAGTAAATGAAACCGCACGTCTGCGCCATTCATTAACAGAGACAGGCAGAACATGCAGGATTCATATTTAAATCGACTTTTGCGGCTTAATATTTACAGATACTAGTCCAAATCGTGATTTGATTTAAGTGTAATTACCTACTTTTGATTAATTCATTCAAAATGTCAAATTCCGTGACATTCCGCGTTAAACTGTGAATTCTGTTTTTATGACTGGATAAAGACTACACTGCGTAATTTTCCCGCTTATCATGCGGCCACTTGCCTGATGTGAACATAAAATATCTTACATACCACCACTTGTTAACGAGCCAGTGTAATGCAAATATATCTGAAAGGTCTGCGCGTCGTGCGCGAGGATATCGTCACGTTCTCGCGAGACCAGTCAGATCTCGCGAGACACATCGGATCTCGCGAGATCTCGTGCCACCCCTACTCACTACAGTTACAGCCGCATCTGTAAATGTTAGAAAGTCACACAAAGATTTGTTTTGCATAAAGGCTTGTCCTGAGAGCAAGCGAGTCTCTGTTAAACTTCACTAAATGAGTGCCGGAGCTGAGTGCATGTCAAACAGATGGAGTACAACAAAATAAGAGGGCAAAGTTCACAAAATAATGATCTTTAAAAAAGCATCATATGACCTCTTTAAATGTTTTATTGGATGTATTAAATGTAGGTTTGAAGTACTAGGCCTTCATATAACACTAAAGGCCCTTTCAAACGGTACGCGGCAGTCGCGAGTGTCTAGTTCATTCTCAATGGGAGACATGCGGAAAGCGGCAAAACGCGGGCGGTTACAACCAAACAGTGAACAGATTACTAACAACCAATCATAGAACATTTAACTGAACTGCCTATTGGAAAAATAGAGGAGAAGATTGTTTTAAGTGTAACAGATTTCCCAGAACTGTATGATGACCCATCTAAAATATCATACAGAGACATAAATAAAATTATATTTTATAATTTTTACATCAATTTTTACCTCACAGGTCAAATTTGACCTAAAAAAAAAAACAACTCAAATGTTTACTTCAATCGTGACCTCACAGGTATGCTCTTTAGGCAAATCATCGAAAACAACTTAACTTGTGCCAAACGGAAAAAAAGGAAAATAATGACAACAATTAATGGCAGAATGACACAAACACAAATTTCCGTTATGTTTTATTTAGTTTTTAGTAAATACAAAGGTGATGTTGACAATTGTAACTATGGCAACGTCCACTCTGAGACCGCAACGCGACCACCGCCTCAACTACACAAAACGCTTCCACTACAAGAGAAAGCGGCAGCCGCGCGGCGATTCCACCGCTTGCCGCGTCCCGTGTGAAAGGGCCTTAAGATTTTTACTTTATTAAAGCTATAAATGTTAATGGACTGTTGTAATGGGGTATAAACTTAAATGTATATTTATTTTCATAGGCTTCAATTTACACATTGTTTGGAAGACAATATTTGGCCAGATGAAACAACTAAAAATAACGAATAATGAAAATGAATCATTTTAATCCAATTACTCAAAGATTAATCGATTAGCAAAACAGTGATTAGTTGCAGTCCTACTGTAAATGTGGTAAAATGGCTCCACTTTCTCAACTCCCACTGGCAGTAGCCACAATGCATCACTGTTCATCCGCATAAAGTTAAACTCAACTTTATTGATTATATAGCAATATAGCTAAAATAACTGGTTAAGTATTTAAAATATTATTATTTTTTAAAACACATTAAAGGTCTGTTCACACCAAGAACCATAACGATAAAGATAACTATACTAAAAAATTGCTTTGAAAAAATAACTCAATATAGTTACCAGCAATATTGTTCCTCCATGCCATTATCGTTACAGTTGTGGACTTCCCTAAACTCATGGAATTAAAACGATTATTAAACTTTATAATTATGATTATTACAAACATTATAGTTAGCATTATGGCTATCCTTGCTGCAAACACGTCTTTAATGATAGCTATAAAGATAACTATTTTAGAGTCCACACCAATGGACACTAACATTCTGTTTATTTTAAGCGCACTGCAGTTTTGTTGTCTGCCACTTCAAATGCTCGAGATCTCCAAAGTCTGGTGGATTCTGTGATTCAGTGTATTTCTCATTCATCAGCTGGAAAAAAAACAACAACTACCGTATTGTCCCGAATATAAGACGATATTTTTTTCTTGGAAATACATCTGAAAAAACGCGGTCGTCTTATATTCAGGGTCTAGACTTTGACATGTCAATAATACACCCACAACACTAGGTGGCGCCAAATACGCTTAAATGAGTGTGCCTGAAATACGTAATGTAATGCGTGTTGTAAAGATCGCCAGTAAACACAAAAGAAGCAGAAAACCTTACAGCTGCATGAGTCGTGACTGTCACATTAGCCTGATGGGACCAAA
>NW_015628700.1:133078-144413 GCF_001515625.1 Sinocyclocheilus rhinocerous | reverse complement strand
TCATTCAATCGTAACCTCACAGGTATGCTCTTTAGGCAAATCAACAAAAACGAAAAAAAAAAAAGGTAAATAATGACAACAATTAATGGCAGAATGACACAAACACAAATTTCCGTTATGTTTTATTTAGTTTTTAGTAAATACAAAGGTGATGTTGACAATTGTAACTATGGCAACGTCCACTCTGAGACCGCAACGCGACCACCGCCTCAACTACACAAAACGCTTCCACTACAAGAGAAAGCGGCAGCCGCGCGGCGATTCCACCGCTTGCCGCGTCCCGTGTGAAAGGGCCTTAAGATTTTTACTTTATTAAAGCTATAAATGTTAATGGACTGTTGTAATGGGGTATAAACTTAAATGTATATTTATTTTCATAGGCTTCAATTTACACATTGTTTGGAAGACAATATTTGGCCAGATGAAACAACTAAAAATAACGAATAATGAAAATGAATCATTTTAATCCAATTACTCAAAGATTAATCGATTAGCAAAACAGTGATTAGTTGCAGTCCTACTGTAAATGTGGTAAAATGGCTCCACTTTCTCAACTCCCACTGGCAGTAGCCACAATGCATCACTGTTCATCCGCATAAAGTTAAACTCAACTTTATTGATTATATAGCAATATAGCTAAAATAACTGGTTAAGTATTTAAAATATTATTATTTTTTAAAACACATTAAAGGTCTGTTCACACCAAGAACCATAACGATAAAGATAACTATACTAAAAAATTGCTTTGAAAAAATAACTCAATATAGTTACCAGCAATATTGTTCCTCCATGCCATTATCGTTACAGTTGTGGACTTCCCTAAACTCATGGAATTAAAACGATTATTAAACTTTATAATTATGATTATTACAAACATTATAGTTAGCATTATGGCTATCCTTGCTGCAAACACGTCTTTAATGATAGCTATAAAGATAACTATTTTAGAGTCCACACCAATGGACACTAACATTCTGTTTATTTTAAGCGCACTGCAGTTTTGTTGTCTGCCACTTCAAATGCTCGAGATCTCCAAAGTCTGGTGGATTCTGTGATTCAGTGTATTTCTCATTCATCAGCTGGAAAAAAAACAACAACTACCGTATTGTCCCGAATATAAGACGATATTTTTTTCTTGGAAATACATCTGAAAAAACGCGGTCGTCTTATATTCAGGGTCTAGACTTTGACATGTCAATAATACACCCACAACACTAGGTGGCGCCAAATACGCTTAAATGAGTGTGCCTGAAATACGTAATGTAATGCGTGTTGTAAAGATCGCGAGTAAAAACAAAAGAAGCAGAAAACCTTACAGCTGCATGAGTCGTGACTGTCACGTTAGCCTGATGGGACCAACTCTACTTCTGCTGTTAATAAGATTTTGGTAGGCTACTATTTTAGATGGATAGCCTAAATGTCCTAATTCAGATGGGCTACCTGTTTTTTTTTTTTTTTTTAATGGTATATCAAAAAGGGTATTTTTTTTAAATGTGATTGTTGGTACATTTTACCAGTTTTTATCATACTTTCAAAACAAAAATTAAAATAGGAAAAATATGCAATATGAAAATAATTGAAGACAAAATGTGTTTTACTGAGAAAAAACAAGATTTGGTTTTTAAAAAGCCTTTTTCCAAAAGGTACATCTGGAAAAAGAGGGGTCGTCTTATAATCAGGGTCGTCTTATATTCGGGCCAATACGGTATATTCTTTCTCTGTGTCATTCGTTACTGTTATAGTTGTGGTGTGGACTTCACTATTCTCATAGAATTAGATTGATTATTAAAAGTGTATAGTTATCATTCTTGGTGTGAACAGGCCTTAACAGTTTTAGTGCTTGAATTTGATTTGGAATTAATTCTCAAAGCAAAAACAGACCAAGTAGCCATTTAACTACTATGATTTATTTACTAAATAAAATCTAAATCATACAATATTAACTTAACACAAACATTTATTGCAATTTCACACGCAACCAAGTTCGAATACCAGAACCACTGTTATTACCTGTTAATACATTTTAATTAAAGCAAATATGTTGGCATATATGCTAATATGTTTCACATTTGATGTTTTTTTCGCTGACATAACTACATTTCTTCTTAGTTTTTTCTAATCAGTTGTGCACATTAGGGTTGTATGCTACATCTAATGTTGTTAAATTAATGCTTATTGCATTATTTCAGTTTCATGCGAGTTACACCATGACGGTGTTTAGTGATTGTGTGAATGACACTGTGCACCTTCTATAAATATTAGTATGTTCCTTCTCAGCTTGTGGGAAAGCTGCTTGTGATGAGCTTTGGTTCATCATGTGACTTTCTCATCACCACCTGCATTTGGTGGTTATCAGTGTATTACAAAGGTACTACACAGATGTCAGTACTTCAATAGGTTGGTATATTAACATTAAATCAGTTAATGAAATACGGTTTTTAAATGTAAATGTAAGTTAAATCCGTAAAACCTAAAATGTTGCTACCGTATTTCTTGCGGTAAAACACTGGCAACCACAGCTGCCAGTTTTTTTTTTTTTTTACAGTGCATTTCACGTGATATGACAGAAAAGGAGTGAAAGTTGCCAAAAATGCGGACATGCCTTCGCCGACCACGCCCAGTCCACACAGCAGCCAGCGAACAATGTTTATTAAACAAGACACCCCATACATCAAAAAAGGGCTGATCTCCTGTCTGATCGCGGTCCATCCGGGGATTTGTGCGTGCGAACTCTTCCCGCCCTGCGCTCGCGCGTTCCGCTCTTCACCTGACGTTACCTTTCTAGCGTCCGCTTTGTCTCAATACGAAACCACGCTAAACTGGGCAGCTCGTTTGCCCCCATTTAATCCAACAACAGCCTTTTAGACAATGAGAATATATTACATTGTGCTGACAAAGCCCAAAACACCTATTCATTTCCATAAGCAAATTCATAATGACACACACAGTCGCTACCTTCAACTGACAGGAACTCCACAGTAGTAAAGCAGTGAGGTAAACGCCCTACTTTTTGCCTAATGTGCCCGACATGATCTGGCTTGCCAGATCTCCTCCAAGACCAAGCTTGAATGCGATAAATCACATTTTCACACTTATATTCTCACTAACACACGAATAAAGACAGACGAAGCGATATCTGCGTGCGGAGGAGGAGGACTCATCTTCCGTTGTCTGGAAAGCAGCAACGGTTGAAGAACTACGAGGAGCTAAAACGCGGAAAACGGCGTTTATTAAGTCAAATAACAGCCCAAGCTTCGTTTTATTAGTTAAACTTATCATTATGGTATTATCGGTGCTGAACCCAGCCGTCATCGAGGCATTTCTCAAGCAAACGCGTTGAAGCATCCCTATGGCAAGCGCTTATTACGAACAATTTCGAATGATATAAACCGTTTAGTTAAAACGAGCAGACGCGAAACAAAGAAATACGGCTCTTGTGTATGCAACAGCGCACTGAATTATTGAATGACACGAAAGTGAGCTAACCTGTGAATGAGAGCGGTCTCCTTCTGTACGGCTCAGCTGCCACTCTGCGACTGCGGCGCGCGGCGCAGCGTAGCGTTCCTCTGCGATCCACGGGGTTTCCCTCCCACTCACTCTCCGCTGGAGCAGGGGCCGTGACGTCAACCGCTGCCTAGGCAACCGGCAGTTTTTGATTGGCGTGCGCGTTTGATTCCGAGGAATCTAATGGGAATGATTTTAACCCTGTAAAGCCTGACGGTCAGAAAAATCTATCTATAAAACATCTCGAGACCATGATCTATACATAGAGTGAGAATATGACGCTCATGCGCGAGGAGAAATAAAACACGTCGCTTTAATTCTGAGGTGCAGATGCCAAAAAGTAAGATTGACAGCTTGTGTAAAATCAATGAGAAGCGACCAATGAGATCAATAAAACAGGCTACTTACATGAAAAGCATATTAATATCAGTTATCACTCTATAGCTCTCAGTAATATCTTAGTCAGATGTTTTATGATCAAAGCTCTGTAGCATTTATTATGAGGGGGGAAACATCTAATGCAATGCAATGCAATGATGAGTGAGAGATTAACAAATAAACGTTCTTCAAAATTATATATATATAAAAAAAAAAAGATGTATGGATAATCAAGTACGTCCAGTAAGTGTTCATCTTTAAATATTGCTAATAATATAAAATATATTCTTACTTTTACTTCATGTAAACCAGTAAAGACCTCACAGCAAAAAGGCACATGGTTTTTTGAATGACACTAAAATGCATTTTATTTGCTAATAATATATGAATTATTAAGCAATCAGAAGGCATGCTAGTAGATTGCGTACAACATGATTTTCAGCAAAGTTTTTGATCATGTTTATAATTTAGGCCTTTGTGTATTCGCATATTAAAAATGATACAGTAGGCTTCATAGGGTTAATGTAATTTATGCCTTTGACACATTAATTAGATCACAATTAACATATTTAATTTTATTAATTAATAAAAAAATATGTAATTTTTTAAATATTAATACTATCTTTTATATTAATATTTAACTCAAATTTAATTAAAAACATATAATAATTCCCATTATTTTTTTTTCCCTCCCTTTATTATGATTTTCTCCACCTCAGCAGGTTACACATTACAATTACAGATATAGAATGATTGAAGAATGATAGATAACATGTATATGTACTTATTCTACACATAAAAACAGCAACTCTGAATCAAAAAAGCCCAACCACAAAAAAGGGTAGTGAATAATAATATAACAACATGATAGTAAAATAAAGTTAAATATATATACAATACACCATACCATTATTTTTGTTTTAAATGGTATATTATTTCTTATTTTTATTTTCTCCCCCCTTTTCTATATGTTTCACACTGTTTATTTGCATAATAAACGAGTAATGTTCACTAGTGGATGTCATGCATCAAAGTGTTAACTGTTAATGAAACGGATGCATTACTCTGTTTACATGTATTTAACTTTCAACATGGGTTGCTTAATTATCTTGCTCATACACCCTCAGTTTCACTGTAATGGGGTTTGTCATAATGTAGCACAATAGTTGACCCAGAGGACAATGATACATCAGTGTTTCAGACTTCATGCTTTTTGTACAGATGTTTTCACCAAAAAAAACAATAAATCATTACGCATAAAGACAATGAAAGAGCAAGGAAGACAATATTGTCTGCTCAGCTGCATGGTCTGAACACACAGCGTCAGAGAGCAGCTCGGCCTCTAAACTGGAGCAGAGGAACCAGATACTAATAAAAGCAGAATCTCAATTATCTCCCATCGAGGTCCATAAAGAGAACCTGTGCTAATTTTGAACAGGGTCACATTTTCTCGTAGGAACGGCGTGTTAAGATGTTACAACCCAATTTATGGGTACAGTCACACCAGCATTGTAAGATCTTGATCCTGTTGGCATGGTTTTCGACGCTAAATCGTTTATGTAATTGTTATAATGTGACTCTCTAGACATAATTGTTGTTGCTCAATAAGCTATACTTTCTCAAACGTAAGATTTTGAGTCATAAATAGGGATTTTTACCCCACCCGCAGCCACACCTCAAGCTCAGCGCCGATTCACCATCATTGTCATCCGTGAGTCATTGATGAAACAGACTAGAGGTCATTTACACACATCAGCTCAATCCAGAGACAATTCATTATAATATGCAGCCAACAAAGAAACAGAAAAACTGCATTTGAGAAACTGCTAAAAATTTTTTTTTTACATGATTATGCAGAAGATGCACAAATCCCGAGTTGTTTGTTTTGACAACTACATTTGATAAACTATTACTTAACCTAGTTTAATTTAAACAGAACATTAAGTCCCGCCTTTAAAATGGTGATTTTGGCCTGTCACACCTTAAAGGTCTTGACCTTTTCAGAATTATGTCACAATAATCTTGTGAATTTATATTCATTTCATTCTTATAAAAAGCTATTTTTAATTACAAACTATGTTTTAAGAGTTTCAGGTGTTTTTTTTTTTTACCATATTTTTGGGGTAATCATTTCCGGTGAGTGAGCTGAAGTATTTTGTATTGTCCTGATTATTGTAATAGTCTCTCCATCAGAATGCTTTATTGGAGGGTGTGTCAGCAGTCCCGACTCGTCTCAACATGCAGGGCAACTTCCTGTTGGTCCACTGACTGTCTGCATTCTCCTGAGTGAGACTGGGACAAACAGGGATTGGCTCTGGGAAAAGTAGTGTCATTGTTATCTAAATGTGACACACGCACCCTGTGGTTAAATGCCTGAGTTCAGGGCGGAAGCAATTATGACAAACTGATTAATAAAATTACCAAGTAAAGCACAAAATCGAAATCAATTCCTGTGGTGATTGAACAGTATTCCTTTAAAGGGGTCATGTGATGCGATTTCAAGTTTTCCTTTCTCTTTGGAGTGTTACAAGCTCTTGGTGCATAAAGAAGATCTGTAAAGTTGCAAAGACTAAAGTCTCAAATCCAAAGAGATATTCTTTAGTCAGCCACGCCTACCTAAAACGGCTGGTTCTAACACGCCCCCACATGTCTACGTCACCCCTTACCTGTCACTTCTTCACCAGCAGGTCTACTGTTATGAAAAGAACTGTGTCCACCTGGTTGAAAACATTCACCTAATTTCAATTTGTTAGCACAGAATGTTATTTAACTTAAAATGACTTAAATACCCTAGATTTAACAAACCTGTTTCATATATACACTACCAGTAAAAAGTTTTTGAACAGTAAATTTTATGTTTTTTTAAAAAGTCTATTCTGCTCACCAAGCCTGCATTTATTTGATACAAACTAGTACAGCAAGAGCAGTAATATTGTGAAATATTTTTACTGTTTAAAATAACTGCTTTCGATTGTAATATATTGTAAAATGTAATTTATTCCTGTGATCAAAGCTGTATTTCCAGCATCATTACTCCAGTCTTCAGTGTCACGTGATCTTCAGAAATCATTCTAATATACTGATTTGATGTTCAAGAAACATATTTGCTGTTGTTGTTGTTATTATTATTATCAATATTTAAAACAATTGAGTACATCAGGATTCTTCGATGAATAGAAAGATCCAAAGATCAGCATTTACCTGAAATAAAAAGCTTTTATAACATTACCCATGGACTAAGAGCTTGGAGTCAGTATAAGTTTTTCTTTTAGGGGGGATTATAGAAATTATTACTTTTATTTAGCAAGGAATAAAATGTCTGAAGATAAAGACATTTATAATGTTACAAACGATTTCTATTTCAGATAAATGCTGTTCTTCTGAACTTTCTATTCATCAAAGAAAGCTAAAAAAAATCTAATCTGTTTTCAACATAATAATAATAATAATAAAAAAAATTTTTTAGCAGCAAATTAGAATAGGGTCAGGATCATGTGACACTGAAGAGTGGAGTAATGATGCTGAAAATTCAGCTTTGAAATCAGGAATAAATTACATTTTAATAAAAATATTTCACAATATTACTGCAAACTACGTTAATAAAGACAAAACTATCTAGCGTATTTACAGATGAAACTGACCTGCACTTGCTACATTTCACTGCTTCTTCTGGCCGCTTCCTCTTTCATCGAGTCCCGCGCTTCGGTTCTTTTCGGAATCGTTTGACGGAAGCGCGGAACACACGTGAACTATATCATAATGCGCAGCGCTGACAGTCAAGACTAAACGATTTATGATTTATTATCGAATGAAAAAATCGGAAATTATCACTTTGTTACATTGAGAAGGCATAAATATAAAATAGCCTATTAATAATAAAAATTATAACAAAAAAAAACAAAAAACAAAACCGGGGCAGCGGGCCAAATCAGCCGCCAGGCCACCGGGAATTCTCCCGGTGCTCCTGATGGCCAGTCCGGGCCTGCTTGGCAACCACTTTGTTGGAACCACAACTGATTCTGAGGAACTACATTGTTTGGTGGAAGAATACTGTTTTTATTAATATCATTACACTTTATTTGCTCTGTTTTAGTTTGTGAAACCTTACTACGTATATGGAATAACCATTTTATAAAAGCAATAAACCCCGTGAAGCCGTGGTTTACAGTGAATTTAGAACAGCTCCGCTTCGCGTTGTGCCTAAAAATGCCCCTTAGCTGTTATAAATTCACTGTAAACCACGGCTTCTTGGGGCTTATTGCTTTATTTTATATTTATTATATATTTTATATTAATCATTTTGTTGTGATTTTGTCATTTTTATTAGTGTGTGTGTATAAATACAGTTCCCTCTCATAGGTTCACTTCAATGCTGCGATGACGTCATCGCTTTGGAAACACCTCCGGTGTGACGAATGTCTGAAGCCCTTATACCATCACGCCAATTTATAGGCCAATAGCGCATACGTCACGTATGCTCATATATGCGTGCTGCGTGCTATTTCATCAGATTTTAATTCCTTCAGGAAGCGAATCATCTGTTGCCTGTAGGAAAGATATTCTTGTGTTCTAAGCCATCTATTTATATAGAGCAGTTTACTCCTCTAAGGCGGACACAATGAGTTTTCCGGTATGTATGGATGCATGTTACACAGACTCACGAGGAAACAGGTAGGAAGACCGCTTTGCGGCCTTTATCTATTGTTGTATCTGTGATATCTGTGTTTGTGAGTAAGTTGCGCTCTGGGCTCGCTCTCTTTCTGAGGAAGGAGAGATGTTCGTTCAACCCCCGCTGTTCCAGTTCTGCGGTTGCCAAGGCGCCACACAAGCTCGACGCTTGGGGTGACGGCCATGAGCCCAAGTGTACAGAGAGTGAGAGAACGGAATTAATCCCCTTCTCTCTCGCTCTCTTCCCCGGACCGCGTGCGTTCATCAGAAGAGCGCCTCGTGAGTCAGGTGGTTAGTCAAATCTGATTCCCGCTCCGGACGCTCGTAATCGATTCTTTCGGCTGCGGATTAGATGATGCATACTCCAGAGCAGCCTCGGGCTCTCGAGCTCGCAGGCGACACAAGCTGTAGATATAATCTATGGGTTAAGGAGTTTACTGATATAAAATCCCCGTTGCTCTACTCCCTCCCTGGATCAAGTGTTTCTCAAGTTTATTAAACAACATGAGAGGCACTGATTTTAGGACGTTAAGTTGTGCACTATGGTTTTTGGCGCTTCGAGCTACCAAGCAAAAGTTTGCCCGACTAATTACTATTTCTTTCAGCTCCGCTGCTGCATTGAGCTGAAACAAATAAGTGGAAGAGCTCTCGTGTTTCAGAGTATTTCTTATAGCAAGCTATAACCGTAAGCAGGTGATTTTTCCCCTCTCCCTAACGTTACCTGCTGCGCTGTACTAATACAGACACGTTCATTTGATTTGGGCTTATGCCTCCAACTCTTGTTCGTGTACTGTTTTTAGAAGCAGACTCTGAGGAGTCCTGCAGCAGATGTTTGTTGTTTACTATGATTTTGGCGCTTCGAGCTACCAAGCATTAGTTTGCCAGACTAATTACTATTTCTTTCAGCTCCGCTGCTGCATTGAGCTGAAACAAATAAGTGGAAGAGCTCTCGTGTTTCAGAGTATTTCTTATAGCAAGCTATAACAGTGAGCTGGCGGTTTTCCCCCTCTCTCTCTAACGTTACCTGCTGCGCTGCACTGATGCAGTCACGGTCATTTGATTTGGTGCTTACGCTTCTAACTCTTGTTCGTGTACTGTTTTTAGAAGCAGACTCTGAGGAGTCCTGCAGCAGATATTTTGTCGTGCACCATGGTCTTGGCGCTTCATGCTACCGAGCGTTGGTCTGCCCGAGTCATTTAATATTTCTTTCAGCTCTGCTGCTGCGTTGAGCTGAAGCAAAGCGCTGTACAAATAAACTTGAATTGAATTGAATTGACTTTGTCGTGCAACATGGTTTTTGGCACTTCAGGCTACCAACACTATTTGCATAACTAATCATTATTCTTCTCATCCCAACTGAGATGAGCTACTGTGTGAATGAGTTCACGTGTGCCGCATCCCATGTGAAAGGGCCTTACGAGTATCTCTTATTGCAAGTTATTAATGCTCACCATGGTCAGCCTACTTCATGTGACTGATGTGGCGCTTTTGCTACTAACACTCGCTTCACATGACTGGCTGCATTATGTGACTGCAGCATACATTATTGTGCACTAGAGATGTTGGGTGCTTCATGCTACCAAGCAGTGGTTTGCATGACTAATTACTCTGTTCTTTTCAGCTCCGCTGTTGCATTGAGCTGGAACTGTGTATGAATGTGGGCAACCTACAAGTGTGTTTGCCTCTCTATCAGCTGTTCCACCGCTTGTTGCGTTTCGGACTGATTTTGGCCGTTCTCCGCGCCTTAGCTTTGGAGATCGAGAGGATAGCCCTAAAGCCATTGGTGCAGGGTCTATGTTGACATCCAAGTCCCCACTCTGTGGTTGGTGCTGTCATGCCTGATTTTAGTATCCGTTCCTGTTCAGAGGTTTTTCCCGCAACTCAGGTGTCTCGGGGCCTCAGGAGGGAGGATCAGGCTGTCATATGGTTACACCATCCAGCTTCTATGGGTTGATTGGATTTGCGTCACCTAACCTTGTGCTTGGAGTAAGCAATTTCAAGATGCTGACGCAGAAGTTCATCCTGTCTCTATTTGAACCAGAGATTGGTTTGTGACCATCGATCTAAGGATGCGTACTTTTGCATCCAGATCGTCAAGAGACACAGGAAGTTCCTCAGGTTTGCTTTTGGAATAAAGCTTGCCAATACTGTATTCTTCCATTGAACTGGCCTCAAACGCAAGGTGAATGGATGCGTCTCTGGCCCTGTTGTGCGGGGTGGTCTGAGTTTTGAGTTACCTTGACGATTGGCTGATATTAGCTCAATCACACAAACTGTTTAGAGCAGCGTTTCTGGGACTCCAACGGTTCGTACCCAATTGAGTGGTTGTCACATTAGGTCAAGGACTGACAACACGGCTGTGGTCTCATACATGGATTGTCAGAGAGGATTACGCTCTCGCCCCCTGTGCAGGTTGGTGAGATATGTTCTTCTTTGGACGCAGACCAGGTTCCTGTCGATCAGAGCAGTTCATGTCCTGGGTCACCTGAACTCAGGAGTGGACTTACTCTTGAGACAGAGTTTGGAGGCTGGAGAATGGAGATTGCACCCTCAGGTGGTGAGTCTCATATGGCAGAGGTTTGGCCGAGCGGAAGTGGATTTGTTTGCTAAAAAAAGAGCATGTGCATTGCCCGCTCTGGTTTCCTTGTCTCCTCCGTCGCCTCTGGGTGTGGACGCTCTAGCCCAAGAATGGCCCAGGACCAGTCTTATGCCTTCCCGTCGACCCGTTTGGTCCCAAACGATTCTGTTCAGTGTAAGGTTGGTCAGAGTGAACGTCTGTTGTTGG
>NW_015628700.1:127596-132889 GCF_001515625.1 Sinocyclocheilus rhinocerous | reverse complement strand
CGCCTTAGCTTTGGAGATCGAGAGGATAGCCCTAAAGCCATTGGTGCAGGGTCTATGTTGACATCCAAGTCCCCACTCTGTGGTTGGTGCTGGCATGCCTGATTTTAGTATCCGTTCCTGTTTCAGAGGTTTTTCCCGCAACTCAGGTGTCTCGGGGCCTCATGAGGGAGGATCAGGCTGTCTTATGGTTACACCATCCAGCTTCTATGGGTTGATTGGATTTGCGTCACCTAACCTTGTGCTTGGAGTAAGCAATTTCAAGATGCTGACGCAGAAGTTCATCCTGTCTCTATCTGAACCCGAGATTGGTTTGTGACCATCGATCTAAGGATGCGTACTTCTGCATCCAGATCGTCAAGAGACACAGGAAGTTCCTCAGGTTTGCTTTTGGAATAAAGCTTGCCAATACTGTATTCTTTCATTGAACTGGCCTCGAACGCAAGGTGAATGGATGCGTCTTGGCCCTGTTGTGACGGGGTGTCTGAGTTTTGAGTTACCTTGACGATTGGCTGATATTAGCTCAATCACACAAACTGTTTGGAGCAGCGTTTCTGGCACTCAAACGGTTCTTACCCAATTGAGTGGTTGTCACATTAGGTCAAGGACTGACAACACGGCTGTGGTCTCATACATGGATTGTCAGAGAGGATTACACTCTCACCCCCTGTGCAGGTTGGTGAGACGTGTTCTTCTTTGGACACAGACCAGGTTCCTGTCGATCAGAGCAGTTCATGTCCCGGGTCACCTCGAGTGGACTTACTCTTGAGACAGAGTTTGGAGGCTGGAGAATGGAGATTGCGCCCTCAGGTGGTGAGTCTCATATGACAGAGGTTCGGCCAAGCGGAAGTGGTTTTGTTTGCTTAGAGCATGCGCATTGCCCACTCTGGTTTCCTTGTCTCCTCCGTCGCCACTGGGTGTGGAAACTCTAGCCCAAGAATGGCCCAGGACCAGTCTTATGCCTTCCAGTCGACCCGTTTGCTCCCAAACGATTCTGTTCAGAGTAAGGTGGTGCCGTTTTGGCCCCCTCGTACGTGGTTCTCAGAATTGGTCAGTCTGTTAGCCGGCCCCCTTGGGAGGTTCCCCTCAGACACGACCTGCTGACTCAGGTTCGGGGCATGATTTGGACATCCCCATCAGGATTTTTGGAACTAATGGGTGTGACGCCTGAGCGGAGTTGTAATGTGTTCCGGTCTCTTGGCAGAGTTTACCGACACTATTCTTAATTCTAGGGCTCCCTCCATGAGACGCTGTATGCCCTTAAAGGAACACTCCACTATTTTTGAAAATAGGCTCATTTTCCAACTCCCCTAGAGTTAAACAGTTGAGTTTTCGAATCCATTTGGTCACGTTGGTTATGTTGACGGAAGTTAGCCTATTTTCAGGCGCTGCGTAATATCATTGCGCCTTGATTATTACGCCGGAATGAGAGTTTAGTTTCTTGCCATATCGGCCTAGAAAATCACAACTTTTCATTTTCCGTCGATCTTAGTACACGATGCAACTACAGAAGAGTCAAGTTTTAAATAGGAAAAATATAGAAACTCTTTGGTCATTTTTGAGCGAGATGCTAACGGTCTAATCAGAGTCAATTATCTATGCTAAGCTAAAAGTGCTACCGCCAGACCCGGAGATCGGCTGAATGGATTCGAAAACGGTAAAACTCAACTGTTTAACTCTAGGGGAGTTGGAAAATGAGCCTATTTTCAAAAATAGTGGAGTGTTCCTTTAAGTGGACACAATCTGGACCCAGTCCATTACCCTGCAGGGACCTGCCACAGGTTTATGTGGCTGCCATATCTGCTGAGCATTACCCATAGAGGTGTTTCAGCGGGATGTCACCCTCTGGTTTCCTGTTTCATGCAGGGACGAGACGGTTTAGGCCTTTCCGCCCAGCACAGATTCCTTTTTGGGACCTATTTTTCGGTTGGAAGGCCTGGCAGGCCATCCATTTGAGCCGTTTAAGTCTGTCAGATAACTTTGAAACCTTAAGCAGTTTTTTGGTAATCCTATCCTCTCTTAGAGGACTGAGGATCTGCAGGCTCTGTCAGCTCCTCTTGTATGGACTTTGCCCCGAGGCTGGTTAAGTCTTACTGCTTCCTAGGCCTAGTTAATCCTAAGGCTGCTTCGACTCCGTTTCGCTTTCAGCAAGTGGCTGGAGGCTTTCTCCCCTGCTATGCGGGGTCAGATAGTGAATATATCTCTAGCCTATGAGGCGCGTGGTGTGACTTCGCTTCTAGAGGTGCGTGCTCATTCTACGAGAGCAATGGCTTCTTCTCAGGCTCTCTTTAAAGGGCCTTTGATGGGAGATGTCTGTGCTGTGGTAGGTTAGTCCTCTCCTAGCACTTTCATCAAGTTCTACTTGTCTGGACGTGAGGATGGCTCTTGGCTCCCGGGTCTCTTCCGCTTGAGCAGACTCTTTCCTCGGTCTTCCAGCTATCTTAGGTACGTCAGGCGTGATAGTATAGCGTTCCCAAAGCGATGACATCATCGCAGCATTGAAGTGAACCTATGAGAGGGAACATCTCGGCTACGTATGTAACCTTGGTTCCTTGAATAGGGAACGAGATGCTGCGATGCTGGCCGTTCCGTACCTTCGATAGCTCTTCCTTCGTCATAGTGTAAAATCTGATGAAATAGCACGCAGCACGCATATATGAGCATACGTGACGTATGCTCGGGGCGGTGCTAAGCGCTATTGGCTAATAAATTGGCGTGATGGTATAAGGGCTTCAGACATTCGTCACACCGGAGGTGTTCCCAAAGCGATGACGTCATCGCAGCATCTCGTTCCCTATTCAGGGAACCAAGGTTACATACGTAACCGAGATGTTTCAGTCATGGGACCCTTTCAGTTTCAGTCACTGTGACCCGGAAAGTATTTCCTTTTTCCCGAAAATGCTAGTTAATGTTATCACATTGGACTGACTTTGCTCATGCAGGGAATAACAAATTCCCAAAAAATCGTGAAAAATTTTTTTTGACACTAACTGATAATTTCTGCACCTAAAAATACATCCACAAAATAAGCTCGGTCTACAATCAATCAGTTCCCAAAAAGAATTACAAAATTTGTGCTAATTAAAAGAAAACAAGTTGACAAAAAAAGTTTCAATCAAAAATTTAGGCAATAATATAGCATTTTAAGAGATTAACAAGTCATTTTGAAAAGGCCAATCATTTTTTACAAGCAACACCAAAATAGGTGAAGGATTTCCAGGGTTAAACTTACTTATTCCAGGTAGTTGCCAATGCAACAGTTCTATTTTTTAAGTTTAAATTTTCCATCTAATATTTATGTAATTTCAGCTTTATTCCAATTAACAAAAATAATTTTTAATAGTTTTAGTTAACGATAACCACAGTAAAGAACAATCACTGTGCAAATATGCATACATTGAGCTACTGTAAAACCAGTTTAAAGTATCAGTTGACATGGCCGGAGCTCCAGACATGTACTAGGTCAAACAGGCAGAGTCCGATTATGTTTGCTTCTGCTGTGACTACTGACCTGCTGTGTTGTTGCCAAGGTAATGATGCATAATAACTGCCCTAGAAACACTGTTCCTTGTTGCTGCTGTCAATTCTTTTTCCATTCACACATTGAAAGTATATTTAGATCAAGTTTTTAGACTGGCGTTTCTTACCAGCTGTGTTGAAGACATGCCTCACAACGTCTTAAAGTAAAATTTTATTAAAGAGATATATTACAGTGGTGTGGAAACCAGGCGGCTTGAGCAGGAATATCAAACATTGAGGCGATATTGTTTGAGATAATTCCAAAGAGAAATAACTTTTGCAGCAACATTAAATTAAGAATACAGTAACCTCGGGCACATCCAGTGATTTACAGAAACGCAGTGTACAGAACCAGTTTGTTTTGGACTAAAAGAGATTGATCGGTGGAAAGCAAAATTAGTAAGAAAAAAAAAAGAAAAAAATGAAAGTTTCCATTTGCACTCATCTATGACTTATCTTCCAAGCAAACGCAGACAAATATGTCCGTAACTACCACATTTATGTTACTGATGATCAACTGACGATCACTGGTAGTGTTCTAATTTCTCTCTCTCAATCTATTAAATTACACAAGTAAGATGAGAAAAGAAAGCATGTGAGCGCAGGTTGAGGTAATACACTGATCTGATCGTAGCCAAGGCAAGTGCTCTGAAACAGTGTTGAGAGAAGGAAGCTAAACGTCATCAGTCTTTGATCCACGGGATTCATGTCTGCAGTGAAGGGGAAGATGCATTTATAAAACTCAGGTAAGAGCGCTGATCGTGTCCTGCTGAATAAAATTTGAGATCAGGACTCTTATTGTGATGTTTTATACAATCATCAGCCTCTGGTGTCCGGGCCGTTCACGCCTCCACGCCCTCCAGCTCTGGGGGAAGAGGGCTCTTGGGGTGCTTGCTCTCAAAATGCTGCTTGAAGGTCTTGGGATCTGGCATTTGCGACTGTAAAACAGAAAGGTTTCATGGTTTAGTTTACCATGCTATGGCTCAAGGAATCCAGGTCTGGCTTCATTCTGGTATGAAACAAACACTTTGTACAAACCAATTAATTCCTGAATGATTTTGAGTGACCAAAATCACATTAACCTCATTAGGGTTGTCACAGTTTCTGCTTCTCTTGATTAATTAAGAATAAGCATTTGCAATACTGTTTTTTTATCCTGCAAACATTGTTCATTTGACAATTCTGTTATCTTGCATTGCTTGGGCTTGCCAGATGTCAACATTTTCAATCCACCAATCAGAGCTTTTCAATGGATAAATTTTTACTAACATATATATACACTAGGGATGTCAACGATTAATCGATGATCGATTAATTGTCGATAAGAGATGCAATCGATTAAAGCTATCGATGGTCGATTAAGCAGTTTAATTTTGGGCTGCGTGCGGCTCACGCGCAAAACACGTGCGAGCGGCTGTGAGTGACGGTGACGGTATATAAATGCATCATCATTCACTCATAATTACAAATTAAGCTTTTAATGTGATTTAAACTTAATTTTAATAACTTTAATAAAAGTACATTAAAATAGAAACAACACAAAGTTCTTCAACATGGAATGCAATAGAAATGTAGTAACAGTCATTTCCACAGATAATTGTTTCATATTTGAAACAATTAGGTGAAGGTTGCAGGGCACTGCGGGGGAAGGATAGGCTATTCATTCCTACAACTTGTTAATTCGTTCCTACGACTTATTAATTTGTGGCCACTGTCCATGTTTCATTCATTTTGTTCCTTAAATAACCCATGATTTAACTAAAATGAGGGAACAAAT
>NW_015628700.1:77379-127234 GCF_001515625.1 Sinocyclocheilus rhinocerous | reverse complement strand
TTGATGTCAAGATATAATGCACTGTAAATGTGGGATTTTTAAAAACAAATAGGCCTACCGCAACACAAAAATTCAAAATCTGACATTTTCCGGAACAGGATCCAGCAGGATCAAATTAAGTACTGGTCATAATACTCGCGTGATAATGTTTGATGTGAGCAACAGTGCGTTTTGCTGCAGCAGCGCCGATGGAAGCAGTTCACTGACTGCGCAGCACAGCCACACGCGCCACAGTTACGTTTGGGATCATTTTATTTTAAATGCCATAATGTCAGTTGAAAACATTGCAATTGTGTTTTAAAATACAACAACGAGCACCACGAAACCATTTAAAGAGGCGCGTTCAGCGGTCTCTGTGTCGGGATAGGAAACAGTCAACAAAGTAAAATTATCTCAAACGAGCTCTCTTTATTTTATCGAGCTCTCTTCATTTGATCAAATGATCATAATCACATCTATTCGTTTTACAATCCTTTTTCTAAAATGAATTTTGCAGCATTAAGGTTAACGATTAATCGATTAATTGAAACGACGATCGATCATGGAAATGATCAAAAATGTACATCCCTAATATACACACACACAGTATAACTTCAGTAAAACTAACTCGTAATTTATTAGTACTTATAAAGCACATATTAATGTCTTATTCTGCATCACCATAATTTAGATCCCTTAAACCTACCCCACACCTAAACATCAGAACTACCTAACTAACTATTAATAACCAGCAAATTAGAAGTTTATTTAGGCAAAAGTCATAGTTAATAGCTAGTTAATAGTAAGAATGGTTCCCCAAACTAATATATATATTAGTGCTGTCAAACGATTAATAGTGATTAATCGCATCCAAAATAAAAGTTTTTGTTTACATAATATATGTGTGTGTACTGTGTATATTTACTATGTATATATAAATACACACACATGCATGTATATATTTAAGAAAAATATGTTACGTTCATATATTAAATATATTTATATATACCGGATCGCTTCCGGAATCTACACCACTTCCTACCATCAGCGCTCCAGTCACAATCCAGCTGTCGCCAACCGCCCGCATACTATTCTGCTACTTTCTAGAAAATATGTACTTTTTCTTCACAAAAAGAGTACATACTTTTAGGGCATAGTATAAGTAGGCGAAATGGGATGCGGCATATGTGATTGTCTTGAAGGTACTGTTTTTTTTTCCTACCCCCCACCTGAGTCAAAACGAAAAGTACACATATTTTATTTTGTATTATTATTATTTATGATTTATTATGTATTATCATTATTTAGTTTTTATATAATTATTATTGTGTTGTATTTTTATTTATTTTTATGTTCACCTTGTTAATACTCTAAATCCCTCACAACAGGTTGTTTGATACGCACTGTTAAAATCCACTTGTCATTGTACCTTAACAGTCGGTTTTATAATTTCAAATGTTACTTGCAAAATGTTAATAAACAAGGGTACTGTTTTTTATTGCCGTTTTAGAACAAAGAACATACAAGGGCAATAACATATAAATTACATCAAAACAAATACACTAATAAACGAAAACAATAAAAAATTTAAATAAATAAAATAGGGAAAGCAATAAGAAAATCACATGTCCGTAAACAAGTACAAATAATTACAAATTATTCAAAGAGTAGATTTAAGGCTTTAAAATAATTTACAGTTTTTTTCACTTTGTTATTGCTTGTTTCTTTTAACGTATACAGGTAGTGACCTATTTCTATTTTAAAATGAGTAACATTTGTTTTTTTTTACTGTCCATTTACATTTGTGAATAAATAATATTCCATATATAATGAGTCAGTATTAACATTAATGAGTATTAACACTTTGATATTATTTTATTTTATTATAACTCTAACTCCCGTATTCAATATATTGTTAATCTTTTTGTTATACTTGCCAAATTTTTTTTCGCAAATGTACATTTTTGGGGAAGAACGCACTACTGTCAGTTTTTCTGGTTGATTGTAATTCTTGTGTTTTGTCTTTGATGGGCATAAAAAAAACCATTCAAAAGTCAAAAATTGCTTTCAATGTTTAACCTTGTATAATTTCCCCCCTCTGGTTCATGTTATGTTATTTACTTAAATTATTTGTTTTTTAGTTTATTTATTTATTTTACTTTCTTCCTTGTATTATTTTTGAGATATTTTGTCCTCTATTGTTCTTGATATTGTGTAGTTTTGTAGGCTACTTGTTATAAAATATTTTGCCATTGATTAAAAACAAACAAACAAACAAACAAACAAACAAACAGTGGGAGCGGCCAGTCAGAAACGCTCTCTAGCTGACCATAATTTTTATGTTGTAGTACAAAACTTTAAAGTTACCAAGCGGTGTTAACAGCAGACCAGACCTTAGGTTGAAAACCTGCTTTTCTAAAAAAAGAAGAAAAAAAAAGAAAAGAAAAAGGAAATGTAAAATCTATTAATCAGAGTCGACTCTGATTGGTCCGTCCAGAGCAGCGCTGAGAAAAACAACAGGTTAACACCGCCATCTAGGGCCTGGGTAATAAATTACACCACAATAACAACACTGAGAAAGCCATTGAATTAATATATTCCACACATTGAAGAAATAAAATAGAATAATTATTTAAACCCATTCACCCCGATCATTTTTCATATTTATAGAATCTCATATTTAATTCCATAACTGCAATTTCAAGCTGCCTATTCCAGTATTTATTCTATTTACATGAAAGCAATCGCTTGTGATCTCTTCTGCCACACACCGGAATTAATTATTATTGCACTGCTTATAATTATTGCACCAATAATAATCATCCAAAACGCATGGCCCGGCCAGAGACTTTTCTAGAAAAGGTTAAATTGAAGCATTCATGTAAAAGGAATGTAATTTTTACAAACAGCATCTTGACATCTTAAAAACGAGAAACTGTTTAGTCCATAACAGAGAAAAAGCATGCATAAACTATTTTTTTTTTCATGTTTTATCTGGCATGTTTTTGTATCTGACAAAGATTTTTGCAATACAATAAAACAAATGAACATTAAATCATATGCGGTTTATTATCTTATTTATGTATTTATTTTATTGTAATAACAATTCTGTTAAAAGTTAATAAAATTAAAGCACAAACTTAAAGCACACAAACAAGCATTCCCTTGCTTTTATTGTGTTTTAATAGCTGGTTCAGTTCCATGTAAGATTTTTTTTTCTCTCTGTGACGATACTTTTCACACATGAAGTCTATATGTTGGCTCCACCAGTAGGTGGCAGTATTAATCTTCAATAACCCTTTTGGCCTCTCTCGCCTCACTATCAACTAAATGACAAGTTAGCCACAAGGGAAAGTAAAAGCACAGTTAGCTTAATTTGGAAGCATTCATTCAATAGATTTATTTTCAGACTGACAAGATAATATTCTTCTAATACAGTTACAAGTTAAATCTGAATGTTTATGCATAGACTGAATTGAAAGGAATGGTTTTGAATAAGAATTTCTTAATTCTGTGAAAAAAAGAGATTTGTTTGTTTGTGCCATGTACAGGTGCATCTCAATAAATTAGAATGTCGTGGAAAAGTTTATTTATTTCAGTAATTCAACTCAAATTGTGAAACTCGTGTATTAAATAAATTCAATGCACACAGATTGAAGTAGTTTAAGTCTTTGGTTCTTTTAATTGTGATGATTTTGGTTCACATTTAACAAAAACCCACCAATTCACTATCTCAACTAATTAGAATATGGTGACATGCCAATCAGCTAATCAACTCAAAACACCTGCAAAGGTTTCCTGAGCCTTCAAAATGGTCTCTCAGTTTGGTTCACTAGGCTACACAATCATGGGGAAGACTGCTGATCTGACAGTTGTCCAGAAGACAATCATTGACACCCTTCACAAGGAGGGTAAGCCACAAACATTCATTGTCAAAGAAGCTGGCTGTTCACAGAGTGCTGTATCCAAGCATGTTAACAGAAAGTTGAGTGGAAGGAAAAAGATGCACAACCAACCGAGAGAACTGCAGCCTTATGAGGATTGTCAAGCAAAATCGATTCAAGAATTTGAGTGAACTTCACAAGGAATGGACTGAGGCTGGGGTCAAGGCATCAAGAGCCACCACACACAGACGTGTCAAGGAATTTGGCTACAGTTGTCGTATTCCTCTTGTTAAGCTACTCCTGAACCACAGACAACGTCAGAGGCGTCTTACCTGGGCTAAGGAGAAGAAGAACTGGACTGTTGCCCAGTGGTCCAAAGTCCTCTTTTCAGATGAGAGCAAGTTTTGTATTTCATTTGGAAACCAAGGTCCTAGAGTCTGGAGGAAGGGTGGAGAAGCTCATAGCCCAAGTTGCTTGAAGTCCAGTGTTAAGTTTCCACAGTCTGTGATGATTTGGGGTGCAATGTCATCTGCTGGTGTTGGTCCATTGTGTTTTTTGAAAACCAACGTCACTGCACCCGTTTACCAAGACATTTTGGAGCACTTCATGCTTCCTTCTGCTGACCAGCTTTTTGAAGATGCTGATTTCATTTTCCAGCAGGATTTGGCACCTGCTCACACTGCCAAAAGCACCAAAAGTTGGTTAAATGACCATGGTGTTGGTGTGCTTGACTGGCCAGCAAACTCACCAGACCTGAACCCCATAGAGAATCTATGGGGTATTGTCAAGTGGAAAATGAGAAACAAGAGACCAAAAAATGTAGATGAGCTGAAGGCCACTGTCAAAGAAACCTGGGCTTCCATACCACCTCAGTAGTGCCACAAACTGATCACCTCCATGCCACGGCGAATTGAGGCAGTAATTAAAGCAAGAGGAGCCCCTACCAAGTATTGAGTATATGTACAGTAAATGAACATACTTTCCAGAAGGCCAACAATTCACTAAAAAATTTTTTTTTATTGGTCTTATGGAGTATTCTAATTTGTTGAGATAGTGAGTTGGTGGGTTTTTGTTAAATGTGAGCCAAAATCATCACAATTAAAAGAACCAAAGACTTAAACTACTTCAGTCTGTGTGCACTGAATTTATTTAATACACGAGTTTCACAATTTGAGTTGAATTACTGAAATAAATGAACTTTTCCACGACATTCTAATTTATTGAGATGCACCTGTAGTATACAGTGAATGGTGTCTAAAGATTTCAAGCTTCAACAAGGACACAAATCAATATTTGTGTGCAAATCTTTAGTTGCATGAAGGCATGTGATGACACGACTTTTATTTTTGGGTAAACTATTCCTTTATTTTCCCCTCTGTTATAAATCTGTCCACATGTATGAAATATTGACATAAAAAGCTACATTTCTACTTGAATTGAATGAAACCGAAAGCAGCCGAATACACGTAAGAGCAAATATAACTTGTGAATCAACCAACGGATAAACGCAAACCTTTTCAGTTCCAGCTCAAAGAAAGAAAATGTTCAGAAGGAAATTCGTTAGCCTTCCGTGCTACTGCACGTCTGAATATGCAAAACACTCTCACTCGACTATAGCTCAAGGCTATGACTGCAAAATGTTAGTAAGCATATGTACATGTCATGTTTTATTCTTTCTATGGGAAACTGTGAGTAACATATCCTGTAAATGGTGTTACGATTCTGAGCACTAAACATTCTCCATGAGGACATATGTCTGGTATGAGGAAATCATTCTATAAATCAGCCCAGCTGTTTTTTAAAACACATATACATATATAGTGTTTATCAGTTTTGTATCAAGCACCATCCATCATAACGTTGCATGACGGTTGGGTGCAGTTTCGACTGTGCTTGGGTGGAGATGTCCTGCCTGAGGGTTTCTGAAAGGAAATATCCCAGGTGTCAGACCCTCAATAGCAACACGAGAATTATAACAGTCTGTCCTTTGTCCTGGTAAAAAAAGAAGGATTTTCCACAGACATCCCAGAGAATTTCCATTTTAGACACTTGTGTTTCTTTATTAAGCCATTTTGGGGGTATAAACAGCATTAGTCATTTCACAAAACAACCATAGCATTACCAAATTATTATTGTCTTCTGAACAAAATGTGTTATTGCTATGCAAAAAGTTGTTGCTATGTCTTTGTTTTTTTAGTGTGGTTGTTGCTAGGGTGTTCTGTGTGGTTTACCTCTATTCTTTTGTCTATGGAAAAGAAATATACTCTAAACTCTTAAAAATAAAGGTTCTTCTTTGGAACTTTTAACATCTATGGAATCTTTTTATTGCACAAAAGAGACTCCAACCCTGCGTTCCATTCGGAAGGGCTCATCCCTATGCCCCAAACTCAATTCCTGGAGGGCCACAGCTCTGTAGAGTTTAGCTCCAACCAGCTCTAAATCACACCTGCATGGAAGCTTCTAGTGATCCTGAAGACCTTGATTTGCTGGATCAGGTGTGTTTGATTAGGGTTGGAGCAAAACTGTGCAGAGCTGTGGCCCTCCAGGAATTGAGTTTGAGACCAATGCCCTAACCCAGGGATCCTCAAATCTGGCCCACGAGATCTACTTTCCTGCAGAGTTTAGCTCTAACCCTAATCAAACACACCTGAGCATGCTAATCAATGTCTTCAGGATCATTAGAAAATCACAGGTAGATTAGTTTGATCAGGGTTGGAGCTAAACTCTGCAGCGCATTGGCCCTCCAGGGCAAGATTTGAGGAATCCTGCCCTAATCCCTTCAAAGGGTTTACCCTCCGGAGTGAGAGCTTCGAAGGGTTGAAGGGTGTAGGGGACCAAACAACTGTTTCTTGAAGTGCCCTTCTGTGTCATCATCAGGTGCCCACACTGAGGCGCCATCATCATGGAAAGAATCAGCGCAAAGGATCATGGGGGGCCAAAGTGTCCATCAGTTGTACCCTTCAAAATCCTTCATTCTGAAGGGCCCTTTGAAGTGACCAGTTTTGAGCACTTCGGTTTGGAACGACCCTTCAATATGGCGGCCATGATAGTTTTCACTCCGAAGTGCCTCTTGAAGGGCGATATCCCGTTTGGAACGCACCGCAAGACCTGAAATTGGTGTGTCAGAGAAAGGAGATAGGCAAAATGTGCAGTGTTGGGGTGCCTCCAGGACCAGTGTTGGGAACCATGCACTATGGGACTGCCCACATTAATCCAATGATGGCCCAGTGTTGGCCAGCCCGTTCGGGCCCAGAGCGACTTTTGTACCTTTGGGCCCATTCAGGTTTTGTGTAGGCAGCCCTGTAATGCAACTAGGAGAATACTAACATTCACTGGCCATTCCAGTCACTCAATTGAACTGGAATGGCTCAGAACCTAGTGGTGACTGCATCCATTTCAGATGTATAATAACTGTTTTTTCCCAAAGACCTAAGTTATAGTAGCTGAAAAGTATTTATAGTGAAACAGATTTATTGTTGTAGATTAATAGTGTGGGCCTAGTGAGGGCTTCCTGGGGGCTAAGTGAGGGCTGCCCCTGCAGGGCCAGCGCTAAAGGGCCAACGTTTTGCCAATGAGCAAAGACTCAGAGGCCCTGCGCTGGCAGCCTGCTGGGGGCCCTTAGGCTAGCCCTAAGTGGGCCCGTAAAAGGGCCACCGCAGGCTTGTTCACACTAGAAAAAATTACTTATTCAAGAATTGTTTCTTTTGGGAACCAAAAATGGGAGTCCATGGGATTTGATCAGCAACCAGGCAAAAATCGCAAGTTTGATCCACTAAGACACATCTTGACATATATGGACAAAAAATGAAAACAGAAGTCAATGGGAACCAAAACTATTTGGTTACCAACATTCTTCAAAATATCATCTTTTTTCCTCAGCAGACTGTTTGGAACGACATGGGAGTGACTAAATGATGACAGAAATGCTTTTCACTTGAATGTGGGTGTATCATGAGTTGTAATAAGTAGCTATATCATCTTCCCCGCTCTTAAGAACTTTGATCAAGTCTTGACAAAGCTGTGGTGAAATTCTTGTGTGTAAATGTGTTTTAATGCGCACTAATTGCGTCTCTCAATATGAACGTCGCTCAGTACATCAAAACATTCTCCGATGTGGGGGAGGAACCCGAGCTTGACACAAGAGGAAGTTGTTTTGATCCATCCTGTCAGTCACTTCCTCTGTTTTCCACTGACATCCAACCATACTGAAAACAATGTGTGTCAACGGACAGGTTCCACGTTCAGCACAATGGCAGAAGTACCGACAAATGCGCCAGTAACCCTTGAGACAAAAAAATACTTAATTGCATTGAAAGCACGCTTGTAGTGTACTTCAAATCTTAGAAGTATATTTAAAAAAACGTATACTTGCAGATGATATAATATTAATGTAATACTTTCATGACTGTTTCTTTACACACTTAAGTACTCTTTTAAAAAGAGCACTTTGTAATAATGTCAAATTAAAAATCCTACTTTAAAGTACTTTGTTTTAATAATCTTTTGTTGTGCTTTAAAGAAGTGCACTTATTTTGACTAACATACTAAAGCACATGTAAAGTACATGATGATGATTTGAACTGTAGTGTGCTTTTCAATGTTTAAAGTTAATATCTTGTATTTAAATTACTAAACCGCAACTTCATCTTTAAAAATGTGCAAAAGCAAATATATTTAAATACAATTTTCAATAGAAATTAAACAATAGAAATTAGTTGATCATAAATGCTTGTCAGTACATCCAGTATATATTTCAAAAACAGAAGTAATTCTGAAATTACAAGAAGATTAAGTCCTGCTTAAGTGGGTCCAAAAACACTGAAATTCAGCTAATTGCATTTAATATAAATTTAAACTATAATAGGCCTACATTTAATTTGACTGCAATTAACAAGCAATTAAGTGTCTGAAAAAATTACATTATGTTATATCCATAATATACTATTTTTTAAAAGTTTGCACAAGTGCACTTCTTTGTTCATGAGGTTTGTCAATCAAAGCCAAAAAAAAAAACATTATCGACTCATTTCATTGTCCTGAGAGCTTCCTATGAAGTACAACCGAAGCGTGACATGCTGCTGCCAGTGCAAATGCCTGCGAACAGTGCTGTGTAATACAGATTCATCATTGTTGACTGCAGAGCCGCGGAGACAGGTTTATGGTGCTGATGCAAAGAGAATCATCCCCTTCACCCCCAACCTGTTCAGCAGCTTCCCACAGGACAGGTTTGGCATCCTGGCATGTGAAGAGAAAACGCTGCTGTCCCTTTAAGGGCCACTGGAATGTGCACGTCCCCTCCACCACCCCCTAAAAAGCCGGCGGAGCGCTGATTGCACACCTGTGCAGGAGCTGTCCGGGGCGTCCACCTACTGCATTCCTGCCCCTACAGTCCCACAGTCCCACTGCATTCTGGGACGTACCTGCCAAACGGGTACACGGAAGCAGTCGGGCAGGTCCTAACAGGCATCCTATTCCCATCTCAGAAATCCCTGGTATGCAGCATACCTCCCTGTCTTTCTCATAGCGGCCCTGCATGTGCTTTCAGAGGAATGCAATGGACAGAAAAAATCGTAACACCCTGCACACTTCGTGCCTGAGCCTGCCTCACTGTCAGGTTACAACTTCAGCTGTCAAAGCAACATAGACACCAACAGCAAAAAGATATAGGCCTACACTTTAAGATACTTTTAAAAAGAGTACATATTAAGAAAATAATACACTCAATATACTTAATTGAATGCAATGTTTTTGGATACTTAATTGCATGCTATTTACAATGCAGTAAAAAAGTATTATAGTTTAAATTAAATACTTAAGATTGTTTTTGATGCACTTAGGACTTAAGTATATCTTAAGTTATTTTTTTTTTTTTAAATTTCAGAATGACTTTTGATGTCATTCAAACATGGTTAAAATACTGCTGAATGTACTGACAAGCATTTATGTTAAACTAAAATATACTTTAATGGCATTTAATAAAACTTGTATGTCATGGATTTATACAGGATATATGTCTGTAATGATAAAGTTGCAATTTAGTACTTTTAAAATATGAACTTTAAATCTAATATAGAATAACACACTACAGTTAAAATTATAATCAAGTACTTTACATGTGCTTTAGTATGTTAGTCAACATATCAAAATAAGTGTACTTTAAAGCACAACAAAAGATTATTAAAACTGATTTAAAATGTATTTAAAAGTAAAACTTTTAATTTGACATTATCACTAAGTGCACTTATTAAAAGTTGACTTAAGTGTGTTAACAAACAGTCTCTCTTTAAGTACACTTAAGTGGCCTTTTATTTCATTTCAGTTTAAAAATATACTTTTAACATTTGAAGTCACTTCTAGTGCACTACTTCTTTTTTACAAGGGTTGGCTGGGGACGTTTAGATTTATTAAGTACAAGCTAAATAGTACCCTGTTTTAAACTAGCAGAAGTTTCAATAGAGGGCCTTGACTTTTGTTATGGGTTACAAAAGTTTGCGTAAGTAGTCTTAAAGGAGCCCTGGCTGCTACAGGTTTTGCTTGTGTGTACATACAGTCTATAATCCAGTCCTATTGTTGCGTTCTGGCTCTCTGTACATCCTGTCCTTTTACTGTGGGCAGTCCAGGCATGGTGAGACAGGCTTGTTCGCAATGTTGCGGTTTTTAAGCCTTCGGGCAAAGCTCGGAGAATATCATTTTGAGACCCCACCTGTATTTATTTAGCAACTTCATTTGCACGCAGTAGTGAAAACACCAGGTGCTCTCAAATTGAGATTAGAAAAGATGGGCTGTAATCATGAAGACATGCTAAACACTCATATCAAGATCAAAAACATGGTCTAAGTGGATCTACTGTGATGCTTGATCTGACATTTTAGCTATTTAGTCCATGCTAATGTTGCCAACTGCAGCCATTTTATTAGTGGTGTTTGCCAAGCCAAGGATCACTGTTATTATTGCTCATACTTAAGGTTAGTGATTTGAACCACTAAACCTATTAAACTTTGGCACATGACTCATCTCGTACCTTTGCGCTACGGACATGAATGATACCTCAAATAATGCTAAAAAGCACAATTTAGCAATTAGCATTTAGCATAGCAAAGCCCTGGCAACTTTTGCATGGATCAAATTTTCTTTATAAATGTAAAATTTAGGCTATATTGCAGTGTAGTTACTGTTACCTGAAAAACTAAAGCTATTCGGTCTAAAAATAGTAAATCATTTTTGGTCATTGAAATGAAATAAATATAAGTGAAAATTAGAAAGTGAAAAGTTTAAGTAACTAAAATACCATTTGTCCATATCCTGTAATTTTTATTTAAGTTTTAGTAATTTTGTTGTGTGCTTTTGTTATTTTTATTAGTTTTTTAAAAGTCCTCTTTTACCAGACATCTCCTGGACATTTGTCCATGTCCTGTAATTTTAGTTTAAGTTTGAGTAATTTTGTCATGTGCTTTTGTCATTTTTATTAGTTTTTTTTGTATTTATTTAGCTTTAATTATTTTTTAATTTTAGTTTTTGTTTTTAATAATTTTAAGGTGACCATTTGTCCTAATTTTCTTGGACATTTGTCCATGTCCTGTAATTTTAGTTTAAGTTTGAGTCATTTTGTCATGTGCTTTTGTCATTTTTATTCTTTTTTTATATTTATTTAGCTTTAATTTTTTATTTCAGTTTTCGTTTTAGTAATTTTAAGGTGACCATTTGTCCTAATTTTCCTGGACATTTGTCCATGTCCTGTAATTTTAGTTTAAGTTTTAGTAATTTTGTCACGTGCTTTTGACATTTTTTTATATTTATTTAGCTTTAATTAATTTTTTACATCTATACATCCTCGTTTTCCCGGACATGTCCTGGCCAGGATTTCTAAATTACCTAAAATGTCCGGGTTTTGTCTTTGCTTTCCTATTGACGTTCTCTATACAGTCCTCATACATTATATGTAAGTGTTTTTGCATTGCTCTAATGTTCTCTCCAGACCCCACCTACTCTCAAACAATGATTGGTCGATTTTGCACAATGCCTGCATGCTATTGGTCAAACTGCTTTTCAATTATTACCTTCAGCAAGTATGAAAACAAAAGCAAAACAAAGTCAAAACCCGGACATTTAGAAAATTAGAAAAAATTAGAAAATCCTAGCCTGGACATGTCCAGTAAAAAGATTACATATGGGCACATAAAATTATAAATATAAAAAAATATAAAAATAATTCAAATTGTAGAAATAATTCAAATTCAAAATATTAGTGAAATAAGGGTATAGAAATAATACTAAAATATAACTTATATACTGTAAATATGCCTCCTGTTTACTTTCATACAGTTCAGTCTAATAACAGCTCAGAAATACCATTATCACGTCTCTTTGAGAGAGTCTTGCATTTGAATGACAAAGAAGCCAAACTTTGCTTCATGGTCCTAATGTACAGTCAGGAGTCTCAGTAGTCCATTGTGAGCATCCAGAGAGCATGAGGTCAGGCCAGGGGTCTTCAGAGAGATGTTATCAGACTCATTCGGGCCCCACTGCTCCAGTACCCTTGCCTATCTGACCCCCTCTCCTTCAAGCAGGGAGCCATTGTCTCTGACCCAGGCTTTTTATTGCTTCTCTTGAATGGCTGAGCTATGCTCAAAACAAAGGCCTGTGTTTGCTTGCCCAAGGTGTCAGTCTTCAAGCTCCCTCACAATGGATGCCCAGTGTTTACACTCCAGTGAACTGAGGTTTACCAGAGCTGCCGCAAATTGGTTTGTTTAGAAGGAGTAATGGCAAACATTACATTCTCTCACAATAGGTTCATTAAGGTGACAATAACCCTAGGTAAACAAGTTATTATGCTCTCCCTAGTGCCCCACTATCATGATCTCTCTGTATAGTCTCAGAAACATTGAGCAGGCTATAGTGTGCATTTCAATAAAGGAAAGATACATTGGTGGCCAAACGTTTGGAATAATTAAGATTTTTTAATGTTTTTGAAATGTTTATGAAAAGGATTCATTCAAAAAATGCAGTAAAAACAGTATTATTGTGAAATATTATCGCAATTTAAATGAACTGTTTTCTATGTGAATATATTTTAAAATGTAATTTATTTCTGTGATGCAAAGCTGAATTTTCAGCATCATTACTTCAATCTTCAGGGTCACATGATCCTTATGAAATCATACTAATATGCTGATTTGCTGCTCAAGGAACATTTCTGATTATGATCAATGTTGAAAACAGTTGTGCTGTGTAGAAACCGTGATACATTACCGTTCAAAAGTTTGGGGTGAGTTTGAAAAGAAAGACAAACAAAGGTAAGGATGCATTAAATGGTTTAAAAGTGACAGTAAAGACATTTATGATGTTACATGAATCAAAAATATGAAAAATATACAAAAATATGAAGCAGCACAACTCTTTTCAACATTAGAAATAATTAAAAATGTTTTTGAGCAGCAGTCAGCTTTTTTACATTGATAATAATAAGAAATGTTTCTTGAGTAAAAGTAATATTACTCCTTTCCTCAAAAATCTGCACAATTTGATGTATTATTGATTAAAAATGTTTTTGAGCAGCAGTCAGCTTTTTTACATTGATAAAAATAAGAAATGTTTCTTGAGTAAAAGTAATATTACTCCTTTCCTCAAAAATCTGCACAATTTGATGTATTATTTATGTCCATATCACAAACGTGTGGGATGATACTACATTTTTGCAATAAAGTTTTATGTCAGAAAATATAATAGTAGTATAATAAAAGTATGAGCAATAGTGACCAGTACTAATAATATGTGGGTAATGCCTCATCTTTGGTATCAATGTTGTGTTTTCAGGTTGTATGAGTAGTTTCTTATTTCCCATGTTTTGTCATCGAGTGATTTCACTGTGTATCTACATGTTCACACCTGACACTTTGGAACAAAAGTGTCCATTTTCCAGGGCCTGAAAGTGTGGGAAAAGCCACTCAGATTAAGTTTTCTCGCACAAAATTGCAACGAACTTTTTAAGTAACTAATACTGACTGACTACTATTTGACTTCTGTGCATGTCAGGTCTTGGTGATTTGAATTTCTGAAGAATCAACATAGGATGTGTGTTATTTATTGTGGTATTACCCAACTGTAAACCTGTGAACCACTCTTTATAATATTAACACGTAAGTCAAAGTAAAATTCATTTTATTGTGAATTGAAAGCATTTTTGATTGCCAGCTTCTCCGGGAGAGTCCATTATCATTGCACCTGAATAATAATAATCCAGCCTTTTGTGGTTGAGAGAAGAGCCACAACTGACACTTGAGACACATCCATTATTCAATCAATATTTCACAATACACTCTTAAAAATAAAGGCGCTTAAAAGGTTCATGACAGCGATGCCATAGAAGAACCAGTTTTGGTTCCACAAAGAACCATTCAGTCAAAGGTTCTTTAAAGAACCATCTCTTTCTTAACTTTTTATAATCTGAAGAACCTTCTTTCACCACAAAGAACCTTCTGTGAAACAGAAAGGTTCTTCAGATGTTAAAGGTTCTTTATGGAATCATTTAGACAAAAAGGTTCTTCTATGGCATTCTTTATTTTTAAGAGTGTACTTACATTTGGTCCCTCTCAGTTCTAAATATTTGGTTACAGTCTTGTACCAAACAAGGTTTTAGTCTTCACCGAGAAAAAAAATGGGTAAATAACAAATAACTCGTTTCCATAGATCACACAAAGGCTTTCTCCATTCTGCCCTTCATTTCTAATACAAATCTATGGCTAGAGGTGAGGTGGGTCTTCTAACCTGTCTTCTGAGGCGCCAGCCAATCAGCGAGCGACATTTTCGCCCCCCCGACCAATCAGAGCGCCGCCCCGCCCCTACTGGAACCCAAATACTTTACACAGAAAAAAAGCCGTCAAAGTTTACCTATAGGTCTATACGCAAACAATAACAATAATAAAAGTAGATTTAACATGTTATACAGATTTAAAAACAAAAAACATATAGATTTTGTATTTATAAATCACAGGTTGAAATCTTCGGGAAGGACGGCACTGGGTGCTCAGGTGTTTCCTACCTGCTCCTTCAGCCCTTGAGAAATAAGCAGAGAGGGAAAAGTCGATTTACCTGTAGCCCGGGTTCTGGCATCTCTCTCTCGCGCTCTGTCTTCTGTTACCTGCACCGACTTGAAAGTCCAGTTTCACAAGGAAGAACCGCGGAGGAAGAGAAATATGTCACAGGAGGCAGACAGGTAAGAGTCAGGACTGCGACACAATCTTACCTCAACACAAGTATCGGAACGCCACCGAGTGCCATTCTGCGTTTTTACTTTCAGAAAAGTTTAATATTTTACTCATACGCTCAAAACCTTATTTTATGGTTGCATTAATTACGTTGACGGCGTATAATGTTATACAGGTTTTGTTTGGTTTATTGTGGTTTTTATTCATAAATACCACCGCATGAGGAAAGTTTTTTTGCGGTCAAAACGCCATTTTTCACGAAGGAAACACCTTGAATATAAGCTACCTGAAATTCATTCCTATTCATTTACACATCAAAGGAAAGGTTTATTTGCTACAGGCATGTTTTTACTAAAAATAAAGAGTTTATTTATTAATTTATTTTTGTGCTGTATTATTTCGTTATTGTTTTTTATATGTAGATCGTTGACGATCATCCTAACCTAGAAGCGTCACGATACTACGTTTTTTTTTGTTTTTAGTTTTAATACACACAGTGTGTGTCTTATGCGAGGTTTGAAAAGATTGTTTTATGTCGATTGTTTTAATCTATGCAGTGTTCAGATCGATTGTGTCCTTCATAGTAACAACCAGGTTATTTATGTTTATGGTGATTAAAACACATTTTGTCTCTTAAGGGTTGTTGCCTGGTCATAATATGGGTCTTGCACCTCTCAGACATCTAATTTCTATGTGTCAAAGAATTACATGGAGCTTAATTCATGTGCTATTCCAATTAACCCCTTAACTGTCACTCACATTTTTGAACATAGACGTGAAAGTGCACGATCCAAACTTAATTTTTTATAATTCATGAACGAAAACATTTTGTAACATGATATTGATGCACCATTTTCATGGTAATGCAATGTTTGATTTTAAAATGGGTTTCAAAGGATGAATTTTGAGATTTAAATAGTAGAATTAGGATTTAATTGTAATATAGTGAAATAAACGTAGGGGTCCCACAGAGGGGACGGGTGACAGTTATAGGGCGAATGCATGTTTAAGATGATTTAGCTCCTCACACTAAACTATAGTAAATACTTAATCACCTACACTATACAGAAATATTAAATACAAAAAGTGTAATTACCTTATAACCAGAATGCATCACAAAATATTTTGCTCCTTTGTAACCTCAACATGATTTGCCTCAGAATATGTACCTTGTTTTACACTGCATTCCAAATAACAAAAATGATTTCTAAGGACACTATTTAATGTCATCCCATATCCTGATTTTTAAAAAATATATACATAACGCTAAAGATGAATAAGCTCAAATGTCCCACTTTACCATATTCTACCCATTCTTTTCCAGTGAAAGAGCCCACAGGAGTACATGCTCTGTGTTCACTGCTTGTGTGTACATCTCGTGTGTTTGCCAATGAATGACTATTGTGTTGTGAAGACGTCACTACTAGGACAATTACATTTTTAGAACATGTTCAGTAAACTAAAGTGAACCCAACTGAGATTTACTTTTAGATTCTGTGAATATATTTATAGCACAACATTTAAAATCGTGAATTTCTCACCCATTACTGGGGTAAAGAAATTTTGACTTACTTTATAACTTACTTATAACTGAACATTAACAGACAAATTAAAATAACAGAATCAAAGTCAAAGGGATACATCTGAATTTCATTTGAATTCTATGTTTTATATACAGTAAATGTTTTTAATTAAAAAATGTAATAAAAACAATAGATTATGAATCTGCTGAATTATAGATTTCACTGTAAACCTTCTGCACCAATTCTGAGGAGGCATGGTCAGTTTTTAACTCAATAAATAAAAAATTAATTAAAATAAATTAAAATTAAAATTTAAAAATAAAATTAAAATGAATAAAACATGATTTGTTACCATACTTTTAGATTCTGTGAATATATTTATAGCACAACATTTAAAATCGTGAATTTCTCACCCATTACTGGGGTAAAGAAATTTTGACTTACTTTATAACTTACTTATAACTGAACATTAACAGACAAATTAAAATAACAGAATCAAAGTCAAAGGGATACATCTGAATTTCATTTGAATTCTATGTTTTATATACAGTAAATGTTTTTAATTAAAAAATGTAATAAAAACAATAGATTATGAATCTGCTGAATTATAGATTTCACTGTAAACCTTCTGCACCAATTCTGAGGAGGCATGGTCAGTTTTTAACTCAATAAATAAAAAATTAATTAAAATAAATTAAAATTAAAATTAAAAAAAAAAATTAAAATGAATAAAACATGATTTGTTACCAAACAAATGTCCATAAATCCCAGTTAACAAATAGACAATGGACAAGAAACCTCTTATATGAAAAATAAATAAACAAAAATAAAAATGTAATTCAGCCTCAGAACTGTTCAGATGAATCATGAACATTTAAGATGAATTTAAAAAGCATAGAGAATAACCATTCAATAAAATGTTTAGTGACATCATTTTTATAATTCTTGTGTTATTACATTTTTATTGTGGCCCCAGTGTTATTGTATATTTCTTTTTAGGTGTAGCCAAAAAACATTTTGAGACCACAGTATGTTGCTGAATATCTTGTCCATGATTCTGAAGAATGAAAGCAGCCAGATATAGATTTAATATCGTATGATATCAAATAAGGAGACTAGAGACAGCAGTGGCACTTCCTCATGTCATGTGTCACTGCATTGTAGCTGAAGTTGTTTGTCAGGCAGTAAAATGCAGAAGGACTTCTGTCAGTGTTTGGTTGGTTAGATATGCCTGGCATCAATGCACTATACATCACACTCACAAAAGGTGCAGTGTGCAGGTTTGTTTTCATCAGTATGCAAAATAGAGCTTTTACATGAAGCTTTATCAGCGGGATCATTTGTGTCTGTGTTTCTGTTTGCTAGTGTGCTGATATACTGTTGTGTGTGTGTGTGTGTGTCCCAGTAAGAGGCTGGTTGTAGTGGTGCCCAATGAGCCGTCCTTCAACCCGCGCCGGGCCTACACCAGTGAGGATGAGGCCTGGAGGTCTTACCTGGAGAATCCTCTTACTGCGGCCACCAAAGCCATGATGAGCATCAATGGAGACGAAGACAGTGCTGCCGCCCTGGGGCTCCTCTATGAGTACTACAAGGTCAGGGACATCAGCTGAGTCTCTCACCGTCTTCACATTAATCATGTGTTCATCATCATTTATTCACCTTAATGGTGTTCGAAACTTTTCTTTCTTTGGTGGAACACAAAAAGAGAAGTTCAGCAGAATGTTCAAGCTGCTCATTTCCATGCAATGAAAGTGGATAGTAACAGTATCAAGCTCCCAAAATAACCATTAAAGCACTATATAGTCAAAAAGGATTTATAACTACAAAATTGACATCCATTTGGATTACAGTTTTAACATAAACATATAAACTATAAAATGTTAGTCACGCATAACTGAGTTGCATAAGAAAGAGAATTAAGTAATAGTACAAATAATAACCACGTTTGTGTATTTTTCATCAATAATCCAATTTATTACATGTAAACCAGTCTTACTCATTTTAACTAATTGAATTTAGCTTGTTCCACGGTTGCTACTTTTTAATTTGAATTTAAATGAATACATTTTGAAAATATGATTAAATAAAATCAAATGAATGCAAAAACGTATATACTTATTCATAATAAACTATGCCATGATTAATTTTTTGCAACTTTTGCACTATATTTCAATTCATATGACAGCTTTTTTGTGAGGTTCAGACAGTAAAGTCCATCCAGTCCATCCTTATAATGATTTATTTTTGATTAAGATGCAAGTTTTTGATAATGATTGCAGTTTTCAGTGCATTTATGTCCCAGTGAAATTATTATTTTTGGTATTTTGGGTAAAATGAATGCAGCAGCATTTAGAGATATCAACATGCCACATGGTTACTTTTACACTTATACTTACTTTCCATCATTTTTCATCCACAGTTTCTTGACTAATGAACAAAAACATAATTATATCATTGCCAGTGCAACCAAGTACAACTTTATAGCTTACACCTCATTAGCCAAAACATACAAGCACAGTAAAGACATGATGACATTATGCTTCTTTGCTGATCTGATATGGAAGTTGCATGGCGGAAGACAATCAGGATGTTTTCAGTTTATCTCTATGTAGTGCTAAATCTCTATTCAAGCAATTATGAGTGTAACAGTGCCTACGATACTATCAGCGCTGCTGTATATTGATGTATTATCTTCTACAGGTGCCCAAAGATAAGAGAGTTTTGCCCATCAGTAAAGTGGTTGAAATGTCAGAGGAACCAGAAAAGAGGTCAGAGAAATGATTAAAGCGATGATAAATATGGAGTTGAATAAATGGACTTATTTCAGCTTTTCATCTCTTATGCTTTCATGCTGCCTCAGGAACACTACAGTGGGAAGCAGCAGTCAGATGGAGCCGGAGACAGTGGATAATCACGTCCAGGTCCTGAAATCAGTGCCTGTTAATCTGTCGCTCACCACGGATCACCAGGACACCAAACGGGAGCAGTACAGCGTGTCTGCGGGAGAGAGCGGGACCGCTGCGGTGGTGAAGGCTGAGGCGTACACTCCTGTTTTCATGGCTTCGGGGGTTCACTACAGGACAGCAGGAGAGGAACCGATGCGGGTCATCTGTGAGCAGACCCACTCGTTTGACACCTCAACTGTGTGTCACAGTGGATACGGGAAGGATGACCATCGGAGTAGCCCAGATAGCACCTATGAGGAAGACAGCAATGAAGTGAGAGCAGATTGATATTTGGTGATTATGAATCATTTGTTATAAAACTTGGATTTAATCAATGGCAGATTGTTTCTTTGATGCAGAAGTACCGGCCATCGTCGCTTGGAGCCGATGACTTTATATTTGACCAGTCGGAGATGTTGTAAGTGTTTGCTTGTTTGTTGTAACCAAGTGAGCTATATGGAAATAATGTACACTACCAGTCAAAAGATTTTGAATGGTAAGATTTTTAATGTTTTTTAAAGAAGTCTCTTCTGCTCACCACGCTTGCATTTATTTGATCCAAAGTACAGCAAAAATAGTAACGTTTTGAAATATTTTTTACTGTTTAAAATAACTGTTTTCAATTTGAATATATTTTAAAATGTAATTTATTCCTGTGATTTCAAAGCTGAATTTTTAGCATCATTACTCCAGTCACATGATCCTTCAGAAATCATTCAAATATTCTGATTTGCTGCTCAAAAAACATTTATTATTATTATTATTATTATTATGTTGAAAACAGCTGAGTAGAATTTTTTTCAGGTTTCTGTGACAAATTGAATGTTTAGAAGATGTCTTTATCATCACTTTTGATCAATTTAAAGCATCCTTGCTAAATAAAAGTATTAATTTCTATAATCCCCCCCTCCAAAAAAAAAAAGACTCCAAGCTTTTGAATGGTATAGTGTATAATGTTACAAAATATTTTTATTTCAGATAAATGCTGATCTTTGGATCTTTCTATTCATCAAAGAACACTGAAATGTACTCAACTGTTTTAAATATTGATAATCAGCAAATCAGCATATTAGAATGATTTCTGAAGTTTAAATATTGATAATAATAATAATCAGAAATGTTTCTTGAGCAGCAAATCAGCATATTAGGATGATTTCTGAAGTATCATGTGACACTGAAAACTGGAGTAATGATGCTGAAAATTCAGCTTTGCATCACAGGAATAAATTACATTTTAAAATATATTACAATACAAAGCAGCTATTTTAAATAGTAAAAATAATTCACAATATTACAGCTTTTGCTGTATTTTGAATCAAATAAATGGAGGCTTGGTGAGCAAAAGAGAATTCTTTAAAAAACATTAAAAATCTTACTGTTCAAAATCATTTGACTGGTAGTGTACACCATTAGGCTTGTAATGTTATGACGAATCAGCTCTCACATACCTGAAAAACACGCTGTTCAACAGAGACACCTTCCAGTACACACTCGAGGCCAGCAGGTCGTTGCGGCTGAAGCAGGGTGAAGGGCCTATGACCTACCTGAACAAAGGCCAGTTCTATGCTATTACACTGAATGAGACAAGTGCCAATAAACGCCTCCGACATCCCATCAGCAAAGTGAGGGTGAGTGTGTAGGCCTGCCTTCTTCTACCAAACCAGATAACCGAAGGAGCTTGACATTGTATAATTGAATTTGGGAGCGTTGATTAATAATTGGCATATGTAATTAATTTCTATTAAACATTTTAAGTGATTTTTTAGCTCTAAATCAATTTGTAGATAAAACTATGATAGTTCAAAAGTTTGGTGTCAGTATGATTTTTTTAAAGAAATTAATGGTTTTATTCAGCAAGACAAGAACATTCAATTAATCGAAAGTGACAGTAAAGACATCTATAACGTAAAAGATTTCTATTTAAAATAAATGCTGTTCTTTTGAATTTCCTATTTATCAAATAATCTGGAAAAAATGCATCAGGAATAAATAACTTTAAAAAATATATTAAACAAGAAAAGTTATGTTAATTAGTAATAATATTTCACAATAATACTGTTTTTACTGTGTTTTTGATCAAATTAATGCAGCTTTGGTGAGACCTTGAGACTTTCATCAAAACATCTTAGCAATCCCAGACATTTGAACAGTAAGGCCATGTGTCCACCAAAGTGTTTTTTCCCCAAAGCTAGCATATTTAAAAAAATTGTTTTCAATGTTTTTTTTTTAAATGCCAGCAGCGTGACGAGCGCTAAGTGTCTTTTTCATGCTGAACGCTTGGGCGTTTTTCTCTCGGTGCAGAGTTGTAGAATGTTCAAGTTTGGATAAACTGTCATCACTGTCACTTTTTAGTCAGACGTCCAATCACAGTGGAGGAGGGGCGGGACTAATTCCACACTGACCAACCTGTCACACGTTACTACAACTAAACAACAATGGAGGAGACGTTAATATTTCTTGTCTCAGAGTATTCATGTCTGTACCAGACGGGATTCCCAGACTACTATGAATTTTGATAAAAAAAATAATGCTTGTAACATTTAATTCACGATGCGTCTGCCACATTACTTCTGCGAATATTCCATAGCATAGCAAGAGTGCCTGGTGTTTTCAGCTGGCTATAAACGCTTTGGTGGACACACGGCCTAACGTATGACTATATCTTCCATTCTTGTTATGGTAATAACAATACTAGTCAGCTCTTGATGTTTTGGAACAGGCATGAAGTAATTGAGTGGACTGTGATAACCTCTGTTAACCTCCTTTCTCTAATTTCCTCTATCAGAGTGTCATCATGGTTGTATTCAGTGAAGATAAGAACCGCGATGAGCAGCTCAAGTACTGGAAGTATTGGCACTCTCGCCAGCACACGGCAAAGCAGAGGGTTCTGGACATCGGTGAGGCTTCCTCTCCATTACTGAGGTCAAAGTTTAGGCTTGATCTTGGATCAGGCATTGCCAACTTACCCCAGTTCATTTAACCCAGGGCTGTCTAATCCTGCATAAGAATTATTAGAAAATAACAGGCAAGTGTGTTAGAGCAGGGTTGGAAATGAAGTCTGCAGAAAGTTAGCTCTGCTCTAACACACTTGCCTGGAAGTTTCTACTAATCCTTGATTAGCTAGTTTGGGTGTGTTTGATAAGGATTGGAGCTAAACTCTGCAGGACAGTGGCAAACAGGTGAAGGATTGGACAGCCCTGCATTAAACAGAACAGGTTGCTATAGCTATAAGTATATCAGCAGCAAGATTATCTTCAAACTGTAGTTGATGTGAAAGAGTAAATATTTTTTAATGCAGCGATGCGTGAGATTGAGTTTGCATAGCTAAAAGCATTTGTGTTCTTGTACTGATGTCGATTATGTATAATTTTTTTCTCAAAAATCATTAACCAAGCTACTACTCAACACATTTTGGTCTGAGTCGCCCTATGACGAAAGCACGTCTTGCCTCTAAAATGGTTCATTGTGCATCCGCCGCTAGTTTGAAGACTGATGGTGCCTTACATCCCAGAAGCCCTCAGGGCTCTCAGGAGATTGGTTCCTCTTGGTTTCCCTCTGCTCAGCTAATGGGTACTGGTTGCTAAATGGCTATACACACAGATTATACACAATTTAACGAGAGAGTTTACCCTGAGATTTTTTTTTACAGATAGATACAGGGGCCAGTTGCCTAAACACTGTCACCATGTTAAGACTGTGTCTTAAAAACTAGTTTGACTAACTAGCACTAGCAGTTTACCAAAGGGTAATCAGTCTAACTTTTCAGATTCAAATTAGACCAATCTGTGTTTTTATCCAAACTGACTTTAAAAAGTTATGACCAATCTAGTGGAAAATAAATAAACTAAAATGTATTTGAAATGAATTTATTGCATGCTAAGTATACTACAAATACATTCACATATTCATGTGCTTAATAAAAATACCCTGCAGTTGTACTTTTGGTATACTAAACTGGTATATTTAAAGTCTGCTAAATTGTAACAACTAATTTTGTACTTTATGCACTTTAATTGTGCAGAAGTAGTGCTGAGGTCCAAATAAAGATATACTGAAGTATATTTGATTGTGCTAAAGTGGAACTACTGCAAGTGTACTTTTGGTACACTTTAAACATCTAACATTTAAAGACCGATATTATTCAAAGATCATACAATCCTCATCAATAGTGACATTAAAACACATTTTAGGCTTAATATTACATTGTGCACAAGTAGTTCTCCAAATAATAATTATAATTTTTGTAGCAGTAAGTCTCAAGCGATATGTCAGTAAATATGTTAAAAAAAAAAAGACTCCAAGCTTTTGAATGGTATAGTGTATAATGTTACAAAATATTTTTATTTCAGATAAATGCTGATCTTTAAATCTTTCTATTCATCAAAGAATCCTGAAAAAAATGTACTCAACTGTTTTAAATATTGATAATAATAATAATCAGAAATGTTTCTTGAGCAGCAAATCAGCATATTAGAATGATTTCTGAAGGATCATGTGACACTGAAGACTGGAGTAATGATGCTGAAAATTCAGCTTTGCATCACAGGAATAAATTACATTTTAAAATATATTCAAATACAAAGTAGCTATTTTAAATAGTAAAAATAATTCACAATATTACAGCTTTTGCTGTATTTTGAATCAAATAAATGGAGGCTTGGAGAGCAAAAGAGAATTCTTTAAAAAACATTAAAAATCTTACTGTTCAAAATCATTTGACTGGTAGTGTACACCATTAGGCTTGTAATGTTATGACGAATCAGCTCTCACATACCTGAAAAACACGCTGTTCAACAGAGACACCTTCCAGTACACACTCGAGGCCAGCAGGTCGTTGCGGCTGAAGCAGGGTGAAGGGCCTATGACCTACCTGAACAAAGGCCAGTTCTATGCTATTACACTGAATGAGACAAGTGCCAATAAACGCCTCCGACATCCCATCAGCAAAGTGAGGGTGAGTGTGTAGGCCTGCCTTCTTCTACCAAACCAGATAACCGAAGGAGCTTGACATTGTATAATTGAATTTGGGAGCGTTGATTAATAATTGGCATATGTAATTAATTTCTATTAAACATTTTAAGTGATTTTTTAGCTCTAAATCAATTTGTAGATAAAACTATGATAGTTCAAAAGTTTGGTGTCAGTATGATTTTTTTAAAGAAATTAATGGTTTTATTCAGCAAGACAAGAACATTCAATTAATCGAAAGTGACAGTAAAGACATCTATAACGTAAAAGATTTCTATTTAAAATAAATGCTGTTCTTTTGAATTTCCTATTTATCAAATAATCTGGAAAAAATGCATCAGGAATAAATAACTTTAAAAAATATATTAAACAAGAAAAGTTATGTTAATTAGTAATAATATTTCACAATAATACTGTTTTTACTGTGTTTTTGATCAAATTAATGCAGCTTTGGTGAGACCTTGAGACTTTCATCAAAACATCTTAGCAATCCCAGACATTTGAACAGTAAGGCCATGTGTCCACCAAAGTGTTTTTTCCCCAAAGCTAGCATATTTAAAAAAATTGTTTTCAATGTTTTTTTTTTAAATGCCAGCAGCGTGACGAGCGCTAAGTGTCTTTTTCATGCTGAACGCTTGGGCGTTTTTCTCTCGGTGCAGAGTTGTAGAATGTTCAAGTTTGGATAAACTGTCATCACTGTCACTTTTTAGTCAGACGTCCAATCACAGTGGAGGAGGGGCGGGACTAATTCCACACTGACCAACCTGTCACACGTTACTACAACTAAACAACAATGGAGGAGACGTTAATATTTCTTGTCTCAGAGTATTCATGTCTGTACCAGACGGGATTCCCAGACTACTATGAATTTTGATAAAAAAAATAATGCTTGTAACATTTAATTCACGATGCGTCTGCCACATTACTTCTGCGAATATTCCATAGCATAGCAAGAGTGCCTGGTGTTTTCAGCTGGCTATAAACGCTTTGGTGGACACACGGCCTAACGTATGACTATATCTTCCATTCTTGTTATGGTAGTAACAATACTAGTCGGCTCTTGATGTTTTGGAACAGGCATGAAGTAATTGAGTGGACTGTGATAACCTCTGTTAACCTCCTTTCTCTAATTTCCTCTATCAGAGTGTCATCATGGTTGTATTCAGTGAAGATAAGAACCGCGATGAGCAGCTCAAGTACTGGAAGTATTGGCACTCTCGCCAGCACACGGCAAAGCAGAGGGTTCTGGACATCGGTGAGGCTTCCTCTCCATTACTGAGGTCAAAGTTTAGGCTTGATCTTGGATCAGGCATTGCCAACTTACCCCAGTTCATTTAACCCAGGGCTGTCTAATCCTGCATAAGAATTATTAGAAAATAACAGGCAAGTGTGTTAGAGCAGGGTTGGAAATGAAGTCTGCAGAAAGTTAGCTCTGCTCTAACACACTTGCCTGGAAGTTTCTACTAATCCTTGATTAGCTAGTTTGGGTGTGTTTGATAAGGATTGGAGCTAAACTCTGCAGGACAGTGGCAAACAGGTGAAGGATTGGACAGCCCTGCATTAAACAGAACAGGTTGCTATAGCTATAAGTATATCAGCAGCAAGATTATCTTCAAACTGTAGTTGATGTGAAAGAGTAAATATTTTTTAATGCAGCGATGCGTGAGATTGAGTTTGCATAGCTAAAAGCATTTGTGTTCTTGTACTGATGTCGATTATGTATAATTTTTTTCTCAAAAATCATTAACCAAGCTACTACTCAACACATTTTGGTCTGAGTCGCCCTATGACGAAAGCACGTCTTGCCTCTAAAATGGTTCATTGTGCATCCGCCGCTAGTTTGAAGACTGATGGTGCCTTACATCCCAGAAGCCCTCAGGGCTCTCAGGAGATTGGTTCCTCTTGGTTTCCCTCTGCTCAGCTAATGGGTACTGGTTGCTAAATGGCTATACACACAGATTATACACAATTTAACGAGAGAGTTTACCCTGAGATTTTTTTTTACAGATAGATACAGGGGCCAGTTGCCTAAACACTGTCACCATGTTAAGACTGTGTCTTAAAAACTAGTTTGACTAACTAGCACTAGCAGTTTACCAAAGGGTAATCAGTCTAACTTTTCAGATTCAAATTAGACCAATCTGTGTTTTTATCCAAACTGACTTTAAAAAGTTATGACCAATCTAGTGGAAAATAAATAAACTAAAATGTATTTGAAATGAATTTATTGCATGCTAAGTATACTACAAATACATTCACATATTCATGTGCTTAATAAAAATACCCTGCAGTTGTACTTTTGGTATACTAAACTGGTATATTTAAAGTCTGCTAAATTGTAACAACTAATTTTGTACTTTATGCACTTTAATTGTGCAGAAGTAGTGCTGAGGTCCAAATAAAGATATACTGAAGTATATTTGATTGTGCTAAAGTGGAACTACTGCAAGTGTACTTTTGGTACACTTTAAACATCTAACATTTAAAGACCGATATTATTCAAAGATCATACAATCCTCATCAATAGTGACATTAAAACACATTTTAGGCTTAATATTACATTGTGCACAAGTAGTTCTCCAAATAATAATTATAATTTTTGTAGCAGTAAGTCTCAAGCGATATGTCAGTAAATATGTTAATAGATCTGAACTATACTTAGCATGAAATAAACATTTTACATATATTACTTTTTTACTAGGGCAGTCTTGAAGAAAAAAATTTGATGACTAACTTTTAAGACTAGTCTTAAGTAGTTTATGCAACCGGCCACAGATCTTTTTACAGAGGTAATTTTGACATTCGGACAGATTTCCTTCCTAGTTGAATCTGTAGTCTTATTCCTTTAGAACCCGAAACAGAAAACAGAAAACAATTGGCTTTCAATAAATTGCAGTTATTAAGCATTACTGTGTGCTGAGAGCTTGTAAATAGAATTTAAATAGAGTACAAATAAAAAAACTGGAGTAAATTTGACTAGATTTTATTCAACACATTAACAAAAGAATCTAACACTTCAAACTTGAAAACTGGACTATAATAAATATATTCTTTGTCTCTTTGTGACACAGTTTTTGCTCAAGGGACTTCTTTGCGCACACACAAATGCATGCATATAAATCTCGGTCTCCGTGAACTGGAGCGCGTCACAAAAATGAACTGAAACTCAGTGTATGGGATTCTTGCCTCACAGACATGAGAAATATATCTATAGAAAGCTTGAAATGTCTACTTTTAAACAAACCAATTCAAATCAAAAACAAATATTCTCTCATTATGTAATCCATATGAAAGTTGCATTTCTTTCTGAAGGCACGTCACTGTACAACTTCATCTTCAACGACACGCTTTTGTAAAATAAAGAAAACAAACAGGATGCACTTTCTGCCGTCTCGGTCTCCGTGAACTGGAGCGCGTCACAAAAATGAACTGAAACTCAGTGTATGGGATTCTTGCCTCACAGACATGAGAAATATATCTATAGAAAGCTTGAAATGTCTACTTTTAAACAAACCAATTCAAATCAAAAACAAATATTCTCTCATTATGTAATCCATATGAAAGTTGCATTTCTTTCTGAAGGCACGTCACTGTACAACTTCATCTTCAACGACACACTGACTCAGAAAACACTAGTATATTAATAAACAATTAAAATATCCCCTTGCTATTTTTACCGACACATTCATAGTCATTACTTTTGCAGGTGCTTTGTGGCAAGCTTTATATGTCCGCTTGAAAGCAGAATAGGCTATAGCCTATATTAAAGGCCTTCTAAGTATATATTTAAGTAATTAAAGTAATAATTATTCGATTAGTCGACTAATGGCTTAAATCTGGGTCATCTTTTATTCTATAATAATTTTTCCTATATTTTCCTAATGACAGTTTTATGATTGGTTTACATACTACAAACACTTTTTTTCCCATAAAAAAGAAAAATATATTTTATAGGTTTAATCCAGCTTTTTTTCCCGTAAGAGCAGGCGCGGCCATTTGTAAATGTTATGGGTCTGGCTTCCGGTGTCATTCGCGTCCAGCTATTTTTAGCTGTACAAAACAGCTTGTTTTGCTGCTTGATATTGCAAATTGGTGTCTTACCATATTATTTTAACATATTATCTTAATCATGAACACACTGGTTTGTAGTGCAAACAGTTTTACCGTTTACTGCACATTGTTATTTTTCTCATTATTTTCCTACAACGGCTAATGAACCGGAAGTCTTGTCTATAGGCTTACTTCCGTGTTGAAGAATAAGGTGGATAGGCTTCTGTATTAGCACTGCATTTTTCATATACTTTATTTATTTATTACCTGGGGATGACTTGAAAAACACACATAAACCATATATTGTTGCAATCATAAAAACGTTTCTGCTTTCTGCTTTTTATTCAACTTCGCGACAGTGATAGCTGGATGCCTTTGTACGGATTTCCTGGCATGTCACAAGTTATTACTTCTATGAGTCTGTTTTGGACACTCTGTGCGAGAGCGCCCTCCGGCTTCGAGTATGAATGAAACATACATTGCATGAGAGTGTTTAGAGCTCCATGATGTTCACATCGCCTCATTCTGGATATGAATAAAACGTGAGGTCATGCAAAGACTATCTTGTCTCTTTGCATTTAAATCCTATCTTTTCTCTTTGCATTTAAATCTAGATTTATACACACTGGCCATTAAAAACCTCTACTTGCCCGAAAACATGTGGGGGACGGATTTATGTTTTAGTAAAAGCACGTATTCTATGCCCATGGCTTAAATGAACAGCTATTAATTGACTAGAAAAATCTTTACTGAGGGGCAGCCCAAGACTTTTAGCCTGGTGGACGTCAAAACAGACACTTAGAAAGTACCAGTCAAGAATTTAAAGTTAACAGCCGTAGCTAAACTAGCATAGACAGGCTGACTCCAGCCATTGAAACTGTTATGAGATCACCCGTCCTTAACGTAAATCTATAAAGTAATGGCGTTTAGGCAGAATCACAGACATGCTTAAAGTGTGAGTGGTCATAAATGGCCTATCAAGTGGCTACTAAAAAAAGCAAATGTTTGTTTACATAAACAGATAAGAGTTATCTAATAGGGAAGGGTGCTGTTTTATGTACACTCAGCTTATCAGTCTTAAAACCACTTGCATTGACATTGTTTTAATTTCGCCATTCTCCGACACTCGCCAGAGCTGTTCGTACATTACTCCCAAAATTTAATCGTACACCATAGAAATTGTACATGCCTCTACCGCTGCAAGCATCAGTCTGCAGGTGAATTGCATGCTGGTCTGGACTGGTATACGCAGTTGTGGTCTAGTGCTAGTGGTGCATAGTTGTAAACTTAGTATCTAAAACACAACATATCCTGGTTTGCTTTGTTTTTATTTCCAGCAAGTTCGAGAACTGACTTTTCCTGTTCTCTCTACAGCTGACTACAAAGAGAGCTTCAACACAATTGGGAATATTGAAGAAATCGCTTACAATGCCGTGTCTTTTACCTGGGACGTGAATGAGGAGGCCAAGGTAAGTCATCCAGCAGTAAGACTTTGAGCTCACAGTTCTGATGTGGCACTGCCAATTTACAATCAGTACCTCCTCCAGTGTGTTTTTTGGGTTTATAGACATCCTGCTTGCATTAATGGTCATCGTGGATGATGTGCAAGTATCAGTCTGTAGGTGAAGTGCACGCTGGTTTGGACTGGTTTACGCAGGTTAGTTGTGGTCTGGTGCTAGTGGTGCATAGCTGTAAACCTAGTATCCAAAACACAACATATCCTGGTTTGCTTTGTTGTTGTTTTTTCAGCAAGTACGAGAACTGACTTTTCCTGTTCTCTCTACAGCTGACTACAAAGAGAGCTTCAACACAATTGGGAATATTGAAGAAATTGCTTACAATGCCGTGTCTTTTACCTGGGACGTGAATGAGGAGGCCAAGGTAAGTCATCCAGCACTAAGACTTTGAGCTCACAGTTCTGATGTGGCACTGCCAATTTACAATCAGTACCTCCTCCAGTGTGTGTTTTGGGTTTATAGACATCCTGCTTGCATTAATGGTCATCGTGGATGATGAAGTGGCAGGTGTAGTTGTTTAACTCAACCAAAGGTTCAGTTTTCAGTCCGACTACATTAGTGCATCTATGATTTTTTCTCTCATTCAGGTGCACTACCACCATTGTGTGTGATACACAAAATGTTATTGAGACACAGGGTGGAGTGTTACGATATCTGATATGTGTATTTTACACGCCTGTTGTTGAACATGCCCCAAGAGCCTTGTATAGCCTGATGTTTGATTCCCATCTATTAATTTAAACCTCTATTTTCTCCGGGGTTTCGGGTTTCATCTGTATGCTACAGAGAGTAGGAAATAGCCCAGGTCTGTGTACCAAACGCACACAAACCCGAGTCCAGATCCTCCCAGCCTCACAGGCAAAGTCCTGCCCTCCTATTGTGGCTCTTCTGTTGCAATACAGCTCAGTTCAAACACTCGCCTCTGGAGTATATTCAAATAAACGCTCTGCACAAACATTTTCTTTATCGGACCAACTCACTCTGGTAAAACCTATTAATGTGTACTATGTGATGTCTCAATGCAGCCGCCCTTGAAAGGATATTTAAGTGTTTTTTTTTTAGTCCAAGCTCATGTAAAAGCATGCATTGGGGAGTGAAATGCTCTTGGTTTGATCTGATAAGCATCTCATTCTCTGACCTAACATACTCTTGACTTTTATTACAAGCCCCTTTAAAGCTCTTCTCATCAGGCTGGAGTGAGGGAAGCCATAAACTGAGTCTCCATGAGCCATTGATCTGTGAGGTGGAAATTACGTCCTTGTTGCATTGTTGAAGGGCTCAGTTTATTTTACGAGTGGTCCACAGCTGTGGACCATAAGACTCTTATGCTGCCTGAGGCTGCATTTATTTAATCAAAAACACAGGAAAAACAGTAATATTGTGAAATATTATTACAATTTCAAAAAAGTGTTTTCTATTTGAATATTTTATAAAATGTAATTTATTCCTGTGATGCAAAGCTGAATTTTCAGCATCATTACTCCAGTCTTCAGTGTCACATGATCCTTCAGAAATCACTGTAATATGCTGATTTGCTGCTCAAGAAACATTTTTATTATTATCAATGTTGAAAACAGTTTTGCTGCTTCATATTTTTGTGTAAACCATATTTTTTTGCAGTATTCTTTGATGAATAGAACATTTAATTTACAGTATTATTTGACTTAGAAATCTGTCATGTATTTACTGTGACTATTGATCAATTTAATGCATTCTTGCTAAATAAGTATTAATAAAAAATAAAAAAAAAATCTAATTAATCGGACTGACCCAAACATTTCAACAGCAGTGACAGCGCAGTGAATGCCAATTCTAAACCAATCCGAATGAGCCCAGTTAGATTTCTATCAGAGTTAAATGTTTTGGACAAAACATTAAGTTATGCTTTTCATAATTAGTCATGCTACTTAGAGGGTTCTCTGGTGGCATCTTAGAAATGAAAGGTTTTCCTATTCCTTGTCAGTGTATTAATTCATATAAAGTGCTCCAATTTAGTTTTCATGCATGCTTCACCTGACGATGGCCTCCTCCTTGTCCTCTGGCATTGGTAATGGTTGATTATATGAAACTGTTAATAACTAACCACATAAATATTTAGTGAGCAATACTCTGTTTCCAAACCTTTGAGGAGTCAGAGGCTGAAAACTGCTTTGGAATTGAAAATAAAAGATGACGTTTAAGATTAAAACTTGGTCTTACATTAATATAAAACTATTTCCTTTAACGGGAAGATTTAGTACTCTGTGCAGATGAAACTACGTAGTGGTTAGTGTGCAGTCTGAGCGTTGCTTTCCGTAGCAGTGGTACAGATAGACGTGTTGAGGCAGGCACCTGTTTTGCGTGTGTAGGTGGATGGTGGGTGAAAAACAAGGTGCACTTTCAACGGACTGCGTAGGTCAAAACGGAACAAGCTGTTAGAAAATATGAATATGGCAGTTCTTATGCAACAGTCTGTTACACGTGAATTTAGATACCTATATTACTGTATATGTGACCATGGACCACAAAACCAGTCATAAGCGTCAAGTTTTATACATCATCTGAAAGCTGAAGAAATAAGCAGGACAATATTTGGCTGAGATACAACTATTTGAAAATCTGGAATCTGAGGGTGCAAAAAAATCTAAATATTGAGAAAATCTCCTTTAAAGTTGTCCAAATGAAGTTCTTAGCCATGCATATTACTAATCAAAAATTAAGTTTTAATATATTTACGGTAGGAAATATCTTCATGGAACATGATCTTTACTTAATATCCTAATGATTTTTGGCATAAAAGAAAAATCTATAATTTTGACCCATACAATATATTGTTGGCTATTGCTACAAATATACCCCAGCGACTTAAGACTGGTTTTGTGCTCCAGGGTCACGTATATCATAACAATCTCCCACAGCACCCCCAGTGGCAGAGTTTTGCACTGACAGACACCACTATAACACGCTTGTTTTCTTAACATGAATCTTCACGTGGAGCTGTTTTTGTCTTGTTCTCTGATTGGTAGATCTTCATCACGGTGAACTGTCTGAGCACAGATTTCTCCTCTCAGAAGGGGGTGAAGGGTCTTCCTCTGATGATACAGATTGACACCTACAGCTACAACAACCGCAGCAACAAACCCCTGCACAGAGCCTACTGTCAGATCAAGGTCTTCTGTGATAAGGTGAACCTTGACCTTTAACCTTTGAACCTATGCATATAGTATTCCAACATATGCGGTGCGTCCGAAATCGCATACTGAGCAGGTACTAGATTTGAACCTGAATTTACTTCACGACTGTTCAAAAAAAAAGTTCTATGTAGTAAGAATAAATTCGGACGTACTACATCCACCATGTTGTTACTGTCACATGACCTACCTACGTCAGTTGCGACGCTTCACAGACATTCATAAATCCTCTCCCGTGGCCTCATGGGATAGTAAAATATCCATCGAATGCACACTTCAGAATCCGGGTGGCAGAAGTAGGTCATCCGAGTACTTTTCGCCTACTATTTTTCGAATACTATGAATTTGGACATACTACTCTCCTCACATACTATTTTTCGCATGCTATAAAGTAGGGAAGTGTGCGATTTCGGATGCAGAGATTGTGTATCTGTGGAAGCAGTCGTGGAGATTTAAAAGGAATAGTTAAAGGAATAGTTCACCCAAAAATGAAAATTTGCTGTTAATTTTCTCACCCTCAAGCCATTCAAGATGTAGGTGACTTTTTTTCTATAGTAGAGCAGTAAAGATCTTTAGCTGAATCTGTGGTGCTTGGTGACTCATAAAAAAAAATCATAAAAAGTAAATGGCTACCATCACCTTGAGAGGCAAAAATCACATACAGGCAACACAAAACTAATCCCAGTGGCTCCTGATGATATATTGAGATCTTGTGAAGGTAAATGATCAGTCTGTGCAAGAAACTGAGCATTATTTACAACATTATTACCTGTTATATATAGACTCGGGCAAACTAAGTGCATTCACGAGTCTGGTGTGCAAACTTCTTTACTGTCCTGAGAGTAAGTAAATTAACAGCAAATTTTCATTTTTGGGTGAACTGTCCCTTTAAGAGCGCAGTAATAGAGATCTTCAATGATGACATATTTTTTTTAGGCCAACCTAGATATTCATATAATCCTGGTTCCCTCTACAAAAATCCAAAAGTATTTTTTTATCGGCTTGTGGATTATTGCAGAAAATGGTCTCTAACAAGATTATGGTGACTAACAAGAGTTTACGATTCTTACATATTTTGTTTGTCATGATAATCTTCACAAATGAACAGAGCTTTTATGAATTTCAATGCCCATATAATACATAAACATATAATCGCCAGGATTTAAAGAGAAAGCTACGCATAGGTTATAAACAAACTAAACCAACTTTCAATAACTTATTCAGTCGTTATTTAAAAAAATATTTCCCTGAAAGTTTGAGTCAGAATAGTTTGCAAGAGTGTGATTATAAACACAATGAGGCTGTGAAAGCGACTAGTGTTGAGATGAGTTTATCTGTTCAGTGTGAGGATATTTAATGTCCCGACAACCTCTGCAGTCACATTTAGACACTTGTTATCAACCACCTTTTTCAAGACAAGTAAAATCACTGATGTATTTTATGTCGTAGAAGACCTTAAAACCCATTCAAAATCCCATTGACTTCAGGACGATGTAACCAGTAGTGCTAAAATGCTTGAATGATAAAATGCTTCTGGGTTTTGGCCTACAAAAATGCAATATCCCTGCAGCACTCTATATGCATGATCACTTATTTTAATAAGCAGTGAAGGGCTGTTACCTAGTGGGTCATTAGACATCTTTCATGGCGTGTTTCTGGTCTACAAACTCAGTTACTGTAGCGCCACCTTGTGGTTGTTCAGTATTGTTACTTTTCACAGTCCTCACAGACATGCTAGTGTTTCTAATTTCTCTTTTCTCTGTCATCCTGTCTGTGTTTGTGCGGCTCAGGGAGCAGAGAGGAAGATCAGAGATGAGGAGAGGAAACAGAACCGCAAGAAGACAAAAGGTCTGACTGAAAGTGTCTCCAATTCATAAAAAATAAGCGTAAAAAGAACTGATTTGAGAAACAATTATTTTTCCTGTTTTGATGATTTCCTATTGAGATATGAAGTTTGCCCATTTTTTAGAAAATAAAGAGGCTTTAGTTACATCACAGCCATGAATCGTGCTGTGCTATAATTGCTAGTGGCAGGTGGTATTGGGTAGCATTAGATTGGACAGAAACCAGTATGAGTCACCTTTATTATCATCAATAACAGTCATTCTTACATGTACAACTGACATCATCTCATCAGGAAAGGATGGAGGCGTCGGGCCGGTTTCCGTCCCGAAAAAATGCGACGCCACCTTCTTTAAAACGATGACTGATTTGGATGCCCAGCCGGTTCTCTTCATCCCGGATGTGCACTTCGGGAACTTACAGAGGGCAGGCCAGGTATGAGTCAGTCTGAAAACACACTCAATGACCAGATCACAAGCTCTTTTGTGTTGAAAGTCCTCTGCCATTTTGGCAGACGGCTGTAATTGCAGTCACATCGCGTTTGCTTCCTCAAATCTCAAAAAGGCTGTTGAGGCTCATTAAAGAACTGTCCTGAAGACCTTAGAGGTCCGTCGTGTGTCTAACGAGACTGAAACTTATTAGAGAGCGACTGACCTTTCAGAACCCGGCAGGAAAGGTCACGCTTGCCTTCCTCATGTGTGTGTCTTGGATACTTCGGTGACATTTGTTTATCAGGAGGAGTGATGTCTGCTGAACTGGTCATTGGAGTGTCTATTTTTAGGCTCGTTCTGAATGTTACAGAGGTGTTTGATTATGAATGTCTACAGGTAATAAACCTACAAACGTTTGTACACAACTCTTCGCAGGTGTTTGCATTTAATACAGAGGAAATTGAACGCGAAGGGTGAGTTTGATCTTTCTCTCAGTATTCATACACAGATAATAACAATAAGATACGAATAAAATACACATATGTATAAATAAACCACACACACAAAAAAAAAATGTACAGGTGTGTTATAGATAAAATAGAATATGAATAGAATATAAAAAAGTTGTAGGGATGTACTAGGATGCAGGGTGATAAATAAGTATACGGTTATTGCACATTGGGAGAACATTTACCTGTTCATGAGGTAGATTGCCTGGGGATATTAATATTAATAAGATAATCTTATAACTAAGTGAACATCACATCAGCTCATAATTAACTACTAGCACTGATGCAATAGTAGATTACAGAGATCCTCGAGAATATTTATTAATAAAAGTGATGATCAACACTCATGTCTGATTAAAAAAAAAGATTCATTGTAAAATTGTAGTGTTATTACCTCCATAACATGAATCATATTTAATTGCTGGTAATTATATTTATAATTAGTGATTTAATTGTCTGGTTCAGGTATATTATTTACAGTAAAAGTATAATACACATTCACTTAAAAAAGTAATTTGATCACATTTTAACTATATACAAATTGTATATAAAATACATTGTTTACAAATAATATTCTACACATCAAACATTTATAAATAGTACTTAAAGTATTGAAATAGTCACATACCACTCAAAAAGGACAAATTAATTGTGTATTTTGACATTTCTAATCTATACTCTCAAATTTTTTGAGATGTCAATAATAAAATGTAATGATTGTAATTAAGGGGGTCAATTAATGACAACGTTTTCAGCTAAAAACGAAACGTTTTATGCACTTTGGCCATTGATTTACATGACAATGCTGTTTTGGGGGACTTGCAAACTTTTGTAAACGGGTTTCAACGTGCACTTTTTAAAAAAATGATACAGGTATCATCTCCGTGTGAACTATGAAAATGTGAATTTGTTGTACATCCTTTGTGTAAACGTACCCTTAAAGTACACGGTTATTGCCGTTTCCTGTAATAGTGATGTAACTGCGTTCAGGTTTAGCTGGGCTGCTGAGAGGAATCTGATCATGTGATTGGTCAGTTTGTGTTTGTGTTAGGAGTGTGCTGGTGAAGAGGATGTTCCGGCCGTCTGAGGAGGACTTCTGTCCACCGCCCCATAAACAGCTCAGAGAGGAGACACAGAAGAGAGGTCAGAGCTCATACATACACACATCTGCAGCTGAAGAACCCCATCTCGCAGGGAAATCTAACTGCTTTGCAAGGTGAATCTGTATGATGACGAAACATTTTTAGAAAAAAGGAAACATGAACATAATGTACAAATGAGATTGTAGGGATGAATTAGCCACCAATTCGCCAAAAGGTAAAATAGTTGAGATTATTATAGTATTTTCTGCTCTGTTTCACAGAACAGTTTCAAGACACCCACACAGGCCATAAACAATTCTTGAGAAAACAAGAAAATGTTTTCCTAAAAATATATATATATTTTTTTCCTGAATATGTTCTGTAGGATTCTATTGTTGGAAAGCCATTTTCTGAAAAATTTGGTCTATTTGGTGTTGGTTGTAGCAAAATAAATAAATAATAATAATAAAATATATATATTTCATAAAAAATATTTCTAAATACAGCTATGGGAAAAAATAAGAGACCACTTGAAAATTCTCAGTTTCTTTGGATTTACGATTTTTAGTTATGTATTTAATTCCGTAAATTACTGTCGGTGCCAATGGCCTCATGGGCAGCACGCCGACATGTAGCGCCTTTGCGCTTCGGGTGTCCCGAGTTCGAGTCCCGGATCGTGGACCTTTACCGATCCCACCCCCCTCTCTCTCTCACCCACTTCGCTTCCTGTCGACCTACTGTCCTATCTAAATAAAAGGCATAAAATGCCAAAAATAAATCTTTAAAAAAAAAAAAAAAATTCTGTAAACTACTGATGACTATTCTTCCCAATTTGAAATCAAAATGTCATGTAGAGCATTTTTTCCCCGCATAAAATGACAATTGGTCAAAATAAGAAAGAAAAGATGCCATGTTTTCAGACATGTTTATATTCATCTTTAGACAACACAATAACAATGTTTTAACTTCAGAAGAGTTAAGAAATCAATATTTGGTGCAATAACCCTGATTGCCAATCACAACAAATGAAAACATTAGTTTATTTTTATTTTCTGGCCAATTGTCATCTTCTGCAAAAATGACAAACAATAAATGAAAAAGCTACAATATTTTTATTTGAAAGAAATGTTATCAAACCTTTATAGAATAAAAGAAATATGAACATTTTACTCAAACCCACACCTAGTGAATCCAGTAAATCCAGAAAAGCTGAGAATTCTCTTCATTTTTTCCAGAGCTGTATGGGGTGATTGTACTTTACTGTTTTATTTTCATGTGCAGCAGCACTGAATTCCCACTGCTCTGCTCATTACATTCTAAAGACTGCATGGAATTTGAATACAATGTGGACTTAAAATGAAAACAAACTATGACCTAATTAAATCCAGTTACTCTGACACTAAGCAGAGGTTGTGTTTTTACAGTGCTCCTGTATGTGAGGAAGGAGTCGGATGAGGTGTTTGACGCTCTGATGCTGCGGATGCCCACTCTCAGAGGACTCATGGATGCAGTGAGTATCTACTCGAAATGACTGATTAATAGAGGTGCAAAATGAAACAGTGCATCGATTCAGTGCAAAGATTCATTTATTCAAAGTAATGAAATCTAAGTGAATACTGAACAAATTTCCAAAGATTTCTAGATTTATCAGATCATTGCCGATGTGATGACTGATATATGATTTAGTCATGATTTCTTTTATATCGACAGATTTCAGAGAAGTACGGTGTTCCTATTGACAGAATGGCCAAGATTTACAAGAAGAGCAAGAAAGGGTACGTGATTTCTTGAAAAAAAAAAAAAAAAAAAAAATCGACATCATGAGAGGACATGTTAGATTCAGATGACGGCTAATAAGCCTGTTGTGATTTTGTTTCTTCTTTCCGTTGCAGGATCCTGGTGAACATGGACGACAATATCATCGAGCACTACTCCAATGAGGACACATTTATCCTGAGTATCGAGAACTACGCAGAGGCTTACAAAATCACATTAACGGAAATATGAACACCAGCACATGCATTTCTAACATTCAGTATGTTTAAGCTAAAAGACTTCAGCCTGGTCAGATTCAGCATCAACTGTCCTTAAATTGAATTGACATCAGCTAAAGCTGACATACCTCATTTTTAAGAGACCTTAAGTATGATTTTTAATGGTCAATAGGAGTTTCAGAGCATCCCAAAAATGTCCACATGTGGATGGAAAGACTTTTGCTATCTTTGGCTTCACTTTTAAGGACTATTTCACATTTCACTTGATTTTGGAGACCACCATCAGATTCCTGCCTGAAATTTCAACTGTTCCTTCCGAAGGATTTCACTGGAGTGGAGTGAGATGAAATACACGATCTCTTCATCACATCAAAATGCTGTGCATGCAGTGTGTATATTCAACAAAATCAAGCGTCCATTGGAATTATAATGCTAAGATACATTTGCTTGCAGCAAAAATATGAATTTGGGACTTCTCTGTAGAGTTCAAGACTTCTCTTGCAGAGCGACTTATCTGTGAAAAGTGTCCAGTACTGTCAATGTTATTTTTGCGTGTGTGTATTATGTTGCCATTAATATTATTGTGAATGTTAGCTTGGTAGATATGATTCAGCTTCTTACTGACTTTTTTTTCTGATGCAAAAAGATAGCTATTTTTATGAGACTGTGCCATTTCAAGTTTTTTTGTGTGCTTAATAGAGCAAAGCAGGAAACATGTATAAATACTGTAATGTTTAACTGTACAGTACCGCATTTGATCAAAGTTCCATTGGTTTCAAATGCAAAAGATTTCACGACCTTTTGGAGATCTGAACATGGATCTTCACATTAACAGCAGAGGTTTTTCCCTTTTGCATCAAAGTACGAGTGTCTCTCACAGTTTTTGTCATTATTTTTGCAGTAACTACGCGGTCTTAAAGCCTGGTTCATTTCTAGTGTTTGTGTGTAACATTAACTGTAGTGCAGATTCAGTTGATCGGCACCATTTTGAACTGTTGTAATGTTTGAAAATCATTGTCTTCCAAACGAAATAATGTAAAAGGGCACTTCAGAAATAATAATTTGTATGTAAATAAATGCATTTTTATCAAGATTTGATTGGTTTTTCACACTACAATTAAAGGGATTGTTTACCCAAAATTAGCTGAAAATGTACCCACCCTCAAGCCATCCAAGATGTAGATGAGTTTGTTTCTTCATGGGGTGAAATGTAGCATTGCATCACTTGTTCACCAATGGATCCTCTGCAGTGAATGGGTGCCGTCAGAATGAGAGTCCAAACAGCTGATAAAAACATTACAAGTAATCCACACCACTCCAGTCCATCAGTTAACGTCTTGTGAAGAGAAAAGCTGTGATTGTAAATTAAATCCATCAAGACAATTTCAACTGCAAACCATTGCTTTCAGCTAAAATCCGAGTCCATAATCCATAATAACACTTCCTCCAGTGAAAAAGTCCATCCACTGTAGTTCTCTCACATCAAAATCAACAAACATATTTGTTTAGAGCCGTTATGGCTTGTAAATGGTGTTTGATCTGTGCAGATTTCTCTCCCGATTCAGACGAGACAAAATTTGAAGCAATAGTATGGACTGAGTACTAATTTTTTTTTCGTTTTAAGTTAAAAATGTGTTAAAGATGGATTTGTTTCTGACAAACACACAGCTTTTCACTTCACAAGACGTTCACTGATGGACTGGAGTGGTGTGGATTACTTTTAATCAGCTGTTTGGACTCTCATTCTGACGGCACCCATTCACTGCAGAGCATCCTTTGCTCCAAATCTTTTCAGATGAAGAAATAAACCCAACTACATCTTGGATGACCTGCGGGAGAGGACTTTTTCAGCGAATTTTCATTTTTGGGTGAATTATGCCTTTAACCCTGGATTAATAACTTCTTATATTCATGTAATTCACTTTTAATATTCATGTAAGACCATCAGACATCAAACCATTTTTCTTTCTTAAGATTTTTATTTATGATATAACCAAAACAGATGGCTGCGTTCATAATATCTACACTCACACAATGTACAGGCTACCATATAAAATCTACAAAATGACGACGACAAACATTCAGTCTGACAGATAACAGTTGTACAGCTGATAGAACACTGTTTGTTTTGCCATATATATTCATCTGTGTTTGGCACTTGACCACATGTTGCTGTCTTCTGTGGTTTAGAAATGAAATGCCAGATGCTAAATAGTTTTTACGAAGGAGAACCTACAAACATAAATGATCCGCTTTGAATTCAAGCTCCTTCGCATGTGGCTGAGGAAAGTTTGATCGTTACAAACCTCGACTTCACAGAAACCGCAGAGAGTTTCCGATGGCTATCCATCTTACATGTGATCCCTCAGATAGGATGTGGTTTGCATGTGAGCGAGTGTTTGTGCATTTATAAATGGACTATAGCTAAAAAGCATATGCATCCCTTGCATTTAAAACCCTGAGGTTGTGTAGAAATATTCTTACACATTAATATTTTACACTCCAGTTGTCATGTCACTGACTGCACACTGATGAAAGGTACAGTATGCATAGACAAACACTGGATAAACACACGAGTACTCAAAAAGCATCACATACACACACATACTCATCCTGAAATGTACAGAATGTCCCAGTAGATGCAGAGAATACATTCAGTTTGAGGTGTACAGCGTGCAAAATGATTTGAGCCGGATACAAAAATAAAGAGCTTAACCGAATACTAAGGCCAAGATTCAGTCAAATATGAATAGTACTTGAACTAGTCGCTCGTGCTAACCTGTAGTATTAGTTCACAGCCGATGGTGTGGGCAGGAGAGTGACTGAATCGAGGTGTGGATAGAGTAGAAAGTGTCTGGAAAGCTTGAGGTGAATGTGTCGGCTGGTGTCTGGCAGTAAATGCATGTGGCAAGGTATTTGCTGTTCACTGTCACAGTCCTACATACATATGCTTTTACTGTACAAATGATTCTTTGAAACAAAAGAAAATTTCATATTTCAGTAATAACAGCAGTTTCAAAAAGAAATTTTTTTTTTGTGGTGTGATAAATTCTCACTTAGCCATCAAGTTAAACCATACATTATATCTACAAATTTTTTTTGTTTAATACTTTTTAATGTTTCTTCTCTTTTGAAGCAGCAAGATCAATATTATTGTTGTCCCTATGAAAATATTTCTTTGTTTTATGATACTGTCCAACTATTTGCTTACTGTCAGTCCTATGCAGTGCTTATTGCTGATTGGCTACAAGTTTGTTTTGCGATTCGGCCCGAATCAGTTTTCTAAAGTGTTTTTGAAAAATCACTTACTCTGCCTTTAATGTTTAAAAAACATTTTTTTTTTTTTTAAAGAATTATTATTATTATTTTTATTTATCCTGATGCTCATTAAAGGAGCACCATCACGATAAAACTCGACCCCATCCGCCCTTTTAAGAATCTATCACAGGCTCTAAAATCATAATGCAAGAAATGTTAAAAAAAAACAAAAACAAAAAAAAAAACATTTAAGTAAAAAAACTGATATGTCGCCCAAGTGACTCTCTTTTAAATAGATGTTTGTGCTGAATGGAACTGAAATACTGGGAACACTAGGAATGACATTTGTCATTGTTTGTGTAAAATGATTTAATTGATTAAATTCTTAAATAAGCTATATTTTGCTGTTTTTCGAAAGTTTGACAAAGTGTCACATTATCTGGTGCATTTTGCACTCTTGGAAAATTTAGCTTCGACTCCCTCTCTGTTATTATTTAAAGCTCTTTTCGAAGGGGTTTATTTCAGTACCAAAAGCTTACAACAGGATGTGATGTCCCTTGCATCACTGCCTGTTGTGTTAAATCGCAAAAAGCCTTATATGAGGAATTCAAAATACAGAGAGACGCATGAACACAAGCTTCTTGTGTATGATCTCTGTATGTCCGGTTCTCACCGTTACCTGATCTGTGTCTGTGGGGAAATAATGTTCTCATGCGTGGTGTTCAGCGGGAAACCCACAGACACTGAGATAGGGCTGTGGTTTTGGAGTCCATGCTCTGCTGATATTTGAAGGAGAGCGAACACGGAAAGACTTGCGGAAGAGAGGTTATGACTGCTGATTCACTGTCCCGCACTGCTGGGGTCGCACTGCAACAGTCGCACGATGGACGGGTCGCTCTTTGCACCCTCCACAAACTCTTCGAGTGACAGCTTACCTGAGGGGCAACACAGGGTCAAAGGTCAAAAATTTGGTTGATTAGCCATTTGAAAGCACTTTCATATTTAAAGCAGTTATTTTCGCGAAATGCTAACGTTTAGGAGCCCTCTTAAACTTAAATGTCAATATAATTATCCTTGTAGAAGTACACTTTAACATACTTTTAAAAAGAGTACTTATTATTTTGTAACATTTAATAGCATCAATTAAATGAAAAGTATTATAGTTTAAATTTATATTAAATGCAATTAGTTGAACTTGTTGAGAGTGCTTTCTGACCCACTTATATAGGGCTTAAGTACATATTTATATAATTTCATAATTAATTTTATTGTCTTAGAAATATGCTACTGGCATATGCCGCGATCTCACGGCAGTTCGTACATATTTTACGAGGTGGCAAATTCGTACAACCTCACTCGTACAAATTCATACGATTTTTGCTAAATCGTACGTCTTTTACGAGTTGCACAATTCGTATGAATTTGTACGAATGACCTACACCTAACCCCGCCCCTAAACCTACCCGTCACTGGGGTGCAGACAAATCGTACAAACTCGTACGAGTGAGGTCGTACGAATTTGCCACCTCGTAAAATATGTACGAATTGGTCGGGAGATAGCGTTGGCATATCTGTGACAAAAATATAGATGTAATTAAACACATGGAATGATGAATTCGCAATATAGTGCATTTACAATACTGTATATAAACCTTAAATGTAATTATATCAAATAACTCACTACAGTGAAAATTATAGTCAAGTAATTTATATGTACTTTAGTATGCTAGTCAACACATCAAAATAAGTGTGTTTCTTTAAAACATATTTTAAAAGTAAAACTTTTACTTTGACATTATTACAAAGTGCACTTTTTAAAAGACTATTCGAGAGTGTTAAAAACATGAAAGTGTCTAAGTACACTTAAGTGAGCTTTTATTGTATTAATATTAAATTATCTGCAAGAACATATAAATATATATACTTTAAGTGCACATTCTATACAATTAAGCACACTTCTTTTTCACAAGAGTATAGGAAGCTTACCATCACGATTTGTGTCCATCTGGCGGAAGATCTTATCCGTGCGTTTCTCAGGTGTGGACTCGTCCTCTGGCATCTTCATCACTGAAGAAACCATCTTATAGATGGCCTGAGGAAGACAGGTTTCAGCTTTAGAAAAGGTATTACCTCACAAAAAACATGATGTTGTTCAACAAGTGAAAAATTCTACTCATACAGAACAAGACAGAATCTCTGTTCCACAACCTAGTGAGCTTCCTTGTTGTTTACTGCTGCCTACAAAGGCAGCAAACCACTAAGTGTCCTCCCTGTTGCTGTGAGCTTGCGAACAAGAGATTCGACTCTCGGTTTATTTCATTTGGCTTTAGCATGTCGCTAAGCTAACAACACAGTACTTTAACTAGCATAACTACATTTATAATGGCCTTTTTATTCCACGATGGAATATTCTGTAATCTTGGATGATTCTGAACTCATTGCAGTGCATTCTGGGATTGGGAAATAATGCATGCAGTGCTGCTTTAGAATCTTCTAGCAGTTGGGTTTTAGAATTCTGGTTTAGAATTGCTATCTTTTGGTTTGGGAGTGCAGCTAAGATGCTGTTAAGGTCTAAGCAGGCAGTAAATCTTATTAGAGAGAATTAGAGGACTCTGCGTATGATTTAGAATTGGAGCTGTCACTTCCTAACTTTTTCAAAGTAACCATAGCAACTGCTTTTCCCAGAGAACTGAATGAACTGAAAAGAAAATTACAGCCATTTGCTTGCACTCAGCTGTCAGATTCAGAGAGTGCACTTGGGAAGCTGACGCATTTCACCAATTGCTCCAACAGCGTGAAATTTACCTAAATACGAGCAAAAGGTGATTGCCTGCTGCACCCAACTCTCCCTAATTGAGCAAAACATCATGCGCAACTGAAAACTGATCATTTTCTGGTCTAAAAACACGATAATAAGGCACAAGCCTAAAACCAGACATTTCCTGGAAGCATTTTGATAGTATTGATTTGCCATATTATTCACTGAAATATATTAATATACACTATAAGGTTGGAAATATCTTCTCTGTAAAGTCAAAAGAAATGTGTTTTTGTACACTGGTTGATTGATAGCAATATTTATTATAGATTATTAATTATTATTATTAGATTACATTTCGAGAATAAAGTCATTGTGTTTCGAGCAAAACTTGTTAAATTTTAAGGAAAAAAGTCAAAACAATATAATAGTCGAATGTTTATTCTCAACATTTCATTTCGACTTATTTTCTCGCAATTTAACGAGTTTAATCTCGCATTATAATGACTTTAATCTCGAGATGGTTTTATTTTTTTTTATTATTGCTCGGCCCTAATCCTCTTCCGTACCTTTGCATTCCGCTGTAAGTAAATGAAAAAAGACAACATATACTGTGCGTTTGTGGTCTGCTCTCCCAATTTAATTTACGATATAATCCATGAATGATTCCCTGGAATGCACCAAGAATCTTTCATCTTTTCATCCCCAAATCCTCATGTCTCTTTCCAGGTTTGTTTTCACACGGATGCTGTGAAATGTAATCGCCACGATATATAGACATACAGTATATTACTATAATGACATTTAACACATCCTTAATATTGCTGCGGATAGAAGGAGGATCTTTGGGAGTTACTCATGGTATGTTGAAAGTCATTTGTTAATGCTTTTACACTTTTAATGAAAATGCTTGTTATTGCATTCATAGAGCGAACCATTTGCTGATTGTTTACAGTCAGTGTAAACGGAAGTTACTCCCATAATTTGCGCAAAGCATCATGGGGCGTAGGAAAAAAGTGGATAGTAGTTACATTTTCACAAAGGCATGCTAAAATCATTCATAAGAGCGCTAGACAAAGTTATCATCTATATAGCAATGGTTATTAATGAAAACTGTAACATTAATATGTATTGTTGCATGAATACTAAACAACTGTTAAAATGATCCACCCCTAACCTATTGTATAACATATATTTGTGCTTCAACCGAGAGAGTCACACTCACACACCTGTACAATCTCCAGCATTATAATTATAATGCATTATAGCCTTAAATAACCCTTTATAATGCATTATACATAAAGGCTTTAAGTAAAGTGTTACTGAGATCTCTTTAAATATCTAAACTGTTTCTCCTAGACCTCAGTGAAATTAAGTGGAAAGCTTAAATGGAGACTTTTTCTTAAATCTCCACTTCCACGGATTTTTATCATGAGAAAAAAACCCCAGTAATCTCACATGTGAAAGAGATCTCAACATTCAGACTCTGAACTGATTTCAACAATCTTTGCTTTTCTCAGATTTGCCACGATACCACAGTCTGCCATTAAAATTCAAACAAACTGAAATATTTCTTAACATTTTGTTCTAAGATCAATGATCTGATCCGATTCTGTCCACATACATTTTATAGCTCTATACACTGAACATTTTTAAGCTGTAAATAAAACAAAGATTATTGGCATGAAAATACTATTTCAGTCTTTCTACTTCAAAATTTCACAGTATGTCATTTCTTTGTAATACAGCTGCCGTTTTTTTACCGTAAATTTTACGGAATTTTTTTTACAGTGTATTTTAAGGTAATTCTATAAAATGGGTGCTTTTCCTGGTTGATTTTAATACAGCAAGGAGAAGCTGGAAAAAATCCCTATGATATTTAAAAAAATTATAAAATAAAGTTTTGTAGTTGTATTCGGAACAATGTCTATATTAACATATAAAAATTGCATTAAATATTCATAATAAAAGTAATTTTTATATGCATTATAAATATAGACAAATGTTATAATGACTCTTTATTCTCATCCATATCCACTGAAAGTGAAGGGGGACAAAAAAATAACATTGGGGAGATTAAGAGATGGAGAAACTGAACCTCCTCTTGTAAACAGGAAGCAGTCCATCAGTTTGCCTTTCACTGCTCCTCACATAGCGCATGTGTACATCCAGCTCCACGCTATTTATACAGCATGCTTATTTATGTCTTATTTAACAAAATGATGTGAAAGGAGTCAAATAATAAAAAGAAGAAAAAAAAGATACATATATAAAAAAATCTTTAAAGTTCAGCTCACATTTCCGTTATCCGTGCCACATCTGTTTCTCTTTCACTGTCAGTATGTGCTTGTAGGAAACTGTCAGTCAGAAACGGTGAAACTGCTTTGATGCTGGAATTAATTAGGGAAATAAATGTCAGCCAACTAGTTGTGAAGATATTAATCATACCAGTCAGAAAGTGCTCTTTCCACTTTTGGAAATGTACTGTATGTAAGAAAATATGAGACCCTGGAGCACAAAACCAGTCGTAAGGGTCAATTTTTCGAATTAATTGAGATTTACATGAAAGCTGAAAGCTGAATAAATAAGCTTTCCATTGATATATGGTCTGTTAGGATAGGACAATATTTGGCCGAGATACAACTATTTGAAAATCTGAAATCTGAGGGTGGAAAAAAAAATAAATCAAAATATTGATAAAAAGTCCTTAGCAATGCATATTACTAATCAAAAGTTAAGTTTTGATATATTTACGGTAGGAAATTTACAAAATATCTTCATGGAACATGATCTTTACTTAATATCCTAATGATTTTTGGCATTAAAGAAAAATGGATAATTTTGACCCATACAATATTGCTACAAATATACCTGTGTTATGACTGGTCCTGTGCTCCAGGGTCACATATGTAAATAATATAACTAAAAATAATGACCTTAGCTTGTCATTCATTTTGATTGGCCCCGTGCATGATTAAACACTGCTCATTCATACTTTTATTCAGTAAATAAGTAGCCTATTATTTAAATCAAAAGTAACAGTAAAGACATTAATAATGTTACAAGACAATTCGATTTCAAATAAATGCTGTTCTTTTGAATGTTTTATAACTACATCAAAATATATGAAAAAAATATGAAGCAGCACAACTGTTCTAAACATTGATAATAATCAGAAATGTTTCTTGAGCAGTAAATCAGTATATTCGAATGATTTCTGAAGGATCACGTGACACTGAAGACTGGAGTAATGATGCTGAAAATACAGCTTTACATCACAGAAATACATTACATTTTAAAATATATTACAGTAGAAAACAGTTATTTTTAAATCATTTAAATTATAATAATATTGATGAAATAAATACATCCTTCCCGAGCATAATATACTATTTTCAAAAAGAATAAAAAAATAAACAAATAAAGAAAAAAAGAAAAAAGTAGTGTACAGTAGTGTATATTTAAAAAAAAAAGTTAAAACAAAACATTGAATTATATGGCCATGCATGGGAACCTAAATTGTATTGCTCAGATGTTGCTTTGTCAATGCTTGTTATTTTTCTAATTCATTGAAATATCAGTTTCTCTAAACAAAATGTCCTGTGTTCACCATCTAATTGTTTTTCTGCTAAAACATGGGCACACCATTAGACCATTTATGTTGAACACCTATAACTGTTCTCTGAACAATTGCTGTATTCTCCCATGATCCTCTGAGGCCTGATCAAGCCCAGCGCTCATCCTCATATGAACTAAAAGCCCCTGCTGACCGCTGTAGCCCCTCTCTACAAACCAGCACCTTCACACACACACACACACACCTTGTTGTAATACCTATGTCATACCCATGTTATTATACAAATTTGTGTCCTCATAAACCACATAAACATGCACACACACACACACACACACACACACTTCCTCCACCCATCCAGTCTGAGCACCAAAGCACATCAGAGCAATTTGTCCACAGCAGACTTTTGTGCCGCCCCTGTGGATAAAAGCATTGTGATCAATCAGAGTTTAATTGCTTAATGGATATGCAGCATTTGTATTACGTTCCGCCCGTTGTCATGGTAACACAGTCTAATCTCACTGTTAGTGAAGCACAAAACAGTCGCATTTGAAGCGACTTTGTATTAAAAACGTGCCTTCAACAATAGGACTTATGGATGCATCAAATGATAGGATGTTTCTTTTGGAAGAAAAATAAACAAAATATATTATCTGAAGTTAAAGTCACCACACTGCCTAAAGTTGAATGCTCATGTCAGGGTTTGGTCCAGAGACGTGTCTCTTGGTCTGACATCACTTCTGATCCTCCTCAGGACGCGCCGTGTTCTTGCGCCCCTGAGCTTAGCCTGTGTTTATAACGCAGATCTCTGATGTTCTTGGACTCCAGGGTCAACAGCTCAAAGATCTCCGTCTCAAATTAACCCTAAGACTCTTAGAGCCTCCAATCGGCCTGCGGAGATGTCACGCTTATATAACGCCGGCCCACAGACACAGGTGGACACAAGACACTGATGTCCCGAGGACAGGTGACACGTCACACCCACCAAACAATCTGTTTTCATCAGCACAACTATGTTTAGAGAATAATACTTCTCAAGCAAGAATATCAAACAAGATGAGACTGGTTAAAAATAACCAGTTGAACTATATACAGGTATATACATACATACATACATACATATATATATATATATATATATATATATATATATTTAGTTGTATTTAG
>NW_015628700.1:64085-77319 GCF_001515625.1 Sinocyclocheilus rhinocerous | reverse complement strand
TTTACCCAGCACTGGGTTGTATTTAACCCAGCATTTTTTAGAGTGTAGTGTTATAGTATATTAATATTTTGTATATATATATATATATATATATATATATTTAGTTTTATTTAGTTTTATTTTATACACACACACACACACACGCACAATAGTGTTTATTGTATTAAACAGTGGTATTTGAAATTAAGCTGAAATATATATATATATATATACAAGCTGAAATCAAACTCTGTCAATAAATCAATCAAAGATGAGCATCAGAGCTCAGCTATTTTCATTTTCACCTTTGATGCATTCAGCAACCAAACCAATGACTTGTCCATGTGACATGTAGACAGACTTACAGAAGCATGAGCCATCAAAACGATATAAATGAATATTCTCACTCGAGTGGCCATACAAACGATGCAACAAGGCACAGGAAGGTGCAGGTCATGTGATAGAAAGTTGATACCTCCCCTCCATTTCCTCCACCCTTCAAAACCACAGAGGCCAAATGAAACCACAAGCTCTGAAACTGAACTATGACTGTGGAAAATGGCAGTTCTGCTTTCGTGAGGGGGCTACGAAATTAAAACTCATCAAATGCTCTCATAGTTTCCTTGTTCTTTCCCAGGCTCACCAAAATAAACATACAGCGCTGTGTAAGAACAGCATTTCTGTTATAACGGGCACATCTGGTGACATTAGTCAATGCGGAAATTTCCTTCACATCAGCAGACATCGACAGCGCTGCATTTACACTGCTGTGTTCAATAAGTGTATGCTAAAATTACAATCAAGGGGAAACATCAGGTCAGCATTAGCAGACCGTTGGTTGATAGCTAGCATGTGCAATATGAAAATGAATCAGCATCAATGATCAATGTTTAGTTATGAATTTCATGTCTCTCACACATAGCTATTAACTGTACGCCAACCCTTGCACTACTGTCGGTTTCTGTGGCTCACTGCTGGCAACTCTTCACCTCAATCTGCACTTGACATCTGTGCTATGCCATCACCAAACTCATGCCACATCAATATCAATTTATGTCTCATTTATAAACATTTAGTTTTGGTTTCAACTGTGTTTCCAGTGTTAGGACATATGATTTCACAGGTTTTAAAATGTAAACTTAAGAATAACTTATGGAAATAATGAAATATTAGCATGAAACAATAAATAAATTATTAAAACAGTCTCTATACATTTAGCTTTTGATCTTGTTTGAAGAGTTTATACATATTTTTACCGGAAAACAACAAAAATGCTGATTAAGAAAATAATGAATTATAGCTTTCCTTTAACTTCACGTTTAATTTCCTTTAGCTAACTAGCTAACAAATCTGCTTTCCCTCACAATCTCTCTCTCTCTCTGTGTCTTTGTACCTGCAGGATTAACTCAAGGTTCTGCAGGGCTAATCTGAAGCAGTAGGGTATAAATATAGACTCATGTCTGTTATGTAAGGGCCACTAAATATCTTATACCAGGTATTGGTGATAAAGAATGCAGCAGGTATACTGCACACATTGGATTCCACTGGTAATGGAAAGTCAAAATCACAAATGTTTTGAGACATTCATTACAGACCGCCCAATAGTGCACATATGAAATAAAATATGCATCGTAAAATGAACCCTTTATTACGGAGCCATGCAAGCCATGACATGCAAGAAAAAATAAATAAATTGTGCGCACAATTTACTAATTCGTTCCCTCGATGTACTAAAACGTGCACACGATTACTATTTTGTTCCCTCGATTTGCTAATTTACAATTTACTAATCTGCTCTCTCGATTTTTAAATCGTGTGCACGATTTAGCAAATCGAGGGAACGAAATAGTAAATCGTGCGCACGATTTAGCCTACTATTTTTTTCCTGCATGCCATGTGCGGGGCTCCGTACTTTATAATTAAAAGTATAAAAGTTTTTAAATTAAGCTGGAATTCTGCATGCGTGTAGAAAGTCTGTGATTGTTATATGAGGATTTACAGGCCCAGGCTAAAATGGTGACCTTTTCTCTCGGTGTGACTTCTGCTGAGATCTTTGCCTTCACTAAATGGTTTCAAAACTAATGTATGGAACTTTAAATAAGAGAAACATTTCGGATTAACATTTGTGCAAGTATAAGCTGTCGAAAGCTAGAGGAAAGTGACCTCCTAAATGTTTCGCTTGTATGAGAAAAATTCAGTGAATGTACTTGAAAGTAGTTATAAATATCACACACTCTCGGCTGACAGTACTGAGGTCGTTGAAGGTCCATATTTCCTGTCTGAAGAAACAGCAACTCTATATTAATACCCAGACTTTTGATGTAAAGCATTTTTGTCTAGTTCAAATGTAAACGTCCAGCCATCAATCTAAAATTGTTAACTGCTTGTAAACTATCCTTGCTTGACCTCGACACAATCCTCCATCCATCTCTGAGAACAGCATTGAACGCCATCGCCAGCCGCGCTCGACAATTCCTGCACATGCTCTTCATGTAAATATTTGCAAAGCCCCTATTTTTGGCAACATTTTTTCGTAGCGTTTACAAATCATGGTCAATTACAGCAATAGAGGCTTCACATGATGAACACAAACAGGAAATGCCTTTACATTACAGCCTCAATGCACACAAATTGAATGTAGAGGAACTCGAGTGTGAAATCACGATCGCTCGACACCACGGCTCATTACTAAGTGCCATTACCGTTCTCAGCTGCTGTCACTGTGAACGTACGTACTTGAGCTGAACATTACAGTAATAACTGTACACTCAGTATCATTAAAAATACACACAATCCTCATAAGATTCAATCCAAACACCGCCACATTCACATGCTCCACTGAGACTCAAACGTTCTCAGGATCTAATGAAGCATTTTATAAGTGAGACAAGTCATAGTACATGCTTTTACCACCTTTATACTGAAGCTGAAACTCAGAGACGTGGACGCTTCATATTTAACTCTTAAACAGAAGACATTAATGGACAGCATTGGTAATAACACTCTGATCCCAATCACTGCAACCAGTCTACATGATTTAGACATCTAATACATCAATAATATTGTCCTTGATTTTTATTTTATTTTAAATTAATTTAATTTTGGTCAAAATCAAGATAGCCTATAAGAAGAAGGTATAGATATATACAGTATACTTCAGATTTCCGTAATATGTCAAATAATATGTTGTTGGATTGTTAACATCAAGATATAATAATTATATTATATACACAAACAGAAATATAGATAGACACAGACAGACAGATAGATAGATAGATAGATAGACAGAGACAGACAGACAGACAGACAGACAGATAGATAGATAGATAGATAGAGACAGACAGACAGATAGATAGACAGAGACAGACAGACAGGCAGACAGACAGACAGACACATATTTTCGATGACTCTTTTTGCTGTTTACTTTAATATTTAATTTTTGCAACACACTAAGTTAATATGAAGTCTCAGTTAATATATTTAATTATACAAGAAATGGCAAACTTTTGTTAAAAATAGTTTTATATCAAGCACAGTACATCACAATACATGACATGACACTATTGTTAAACTCTTAAAAATAAAGGTTCTTTTTTTTTGGCATCTATAATCCCTCGAAGAACCTTTAACATCCTTGGAACCTTTCCATTCCATTTCCTGGTTCTTTATAGTGGGAAAAAAAAAGATTCTTTAGACTTTTAAATGTTCTTCACACTAAGAAAACATGGTTCTTTCTGTTCACTGAAAGGTTTTTTGAAAGGTTCTTTTCCAAAATGATTCTTCAATGGAATTGCTACGAAAACTCCTTTTTGGAACCTTTATTTTTAACAGTGTACTGTCTGATATGTCATGTCAACTACCCACAAACTGTTTGAATTGAATAGATTCCAAGGCAGCTTTTACAAAGAGTGTCCTACAAGCCAAATAGAGCCAAAGTTGACAGTAGCAAGAAAAACATTCACCTTCTGACCCACCTTGATGTAAATGATGCACTTCAGTTTCACCTGTTGGACCTTGTGAAAGTCGCCAGCTTTCTTTCCTCCTCTCTTCCCTCTCTATATCAGCTCTGTATGTCGGCAGCTCTTCACAGGAAACTCTCTGAACAGACACTCCCCTCTCCCTTTCTACATTTCCTTCTCTATCTCTCTTTATTTCGCTCTACTAAACTCTCTCACAGAGCCGAGCGTCTCTGTTTCCACATCCCCGCAGACTGTCACATTTCTTTCCAAGCGCCCACTTGCGTCTTCTCAAAAAACCCTCTCGGAGAAGTACGTGTGCTTTCTGAACAGCCCATCAGATCTAAAACATTAACGTCACCGTGTAACCTACATGCATGCCACAACAATGCAAAAGGGGGAAAAAAAGAGCACCTCAACAACTTCCTGCAACCTGAGATGTTTTCTTAAGTGTTCTGAGAGCACGTTTGCTTCTTAACCTGAGTTCCCAACTGACTTTATCTGATTCCTCTTCTGTTTTTCAGTGTACTAGTGACCAACCACTCAATAATGAGAATTAAGTCATTTAGAGCAAAAGGTTTATTTCCTCTTTCACACAAATCCATGTGACTTTGAAACAATAGAGTTGTTATAACGGCAGTGTGACTTTGCACATGCATTAAAAGGTAACACTTTAGTATAGGGACCAATTAGTGCTGGGCGGTATGACCAAAAATGTATATCACGGTATTTTTCAAAATTATACCGGTTTCACGGTACATGATGGTATTTTTTTTTTCATGCATGACCATGTATGTATTGCGGTATTTTAAAAATTCATATCATAACAAAAATAAACACCGGTATTCGGTATGAACCGGTATACCGCCCAGCACTAGGACCAATTCTCACTATTAACTTTAGCATGCCTATTGTTAACATATTGGCTGTTTATTAGTGCTTATAAAGCAAATATTCTGCATGACCATATTCTACATCACTAATCCTACCCAATACTTAAACTTAACAGCTACCGTACTATTAATAAGCAGCAAATTAGGAGTTTATTGAGGCAAGTCGTTAATGGTTTGTTAATAGCGAGAATTAGACAATAAAATAAAGTGTGACCCATTAAAAATGTTTGCACAGACATAATCTAAAATGTGTAGGTGTTTTAAACTAGAATTGATGAGCTGATGTTAGTCTACTTATTGTAGTGAACTCAAACTTAAAGCTGAAGGGTGATTCAAAAATGTGAAGAATGTTGTTAATGGACATTATTTGTCGACTACACTGTAAATAAATTTTTTCAAAGTTGTAAATAAAACTAAGATTATTAGAGTATGTTTTACAAAGAAAAAAACACTACTTCAGACTTGAAAACTGCATGCAAATTCAATGTCGCTGGTCATCAGTTGTATAATTTACAAGCAATTTCTGAGTGAAAATTGCTTCTACGCCATTCTTTCCCCATGTGTATGTGTCCAAGCTATCTCTCTAAAAAAACTGTAGTATATACTACTGTCTACATGGCACTTTAAAGTGCATGCAATGTAGCTCAGAACTCAGATCTGGTCTTGTTCAGGTGATCAGATGTTCCTCTTGTGAAACCAGGTAGTGTCCCTCCTCTAAGCCTTATGTTCCAGGATTTATCCAAAGCCAAATGGTCTGAAATCCACTCAGGTCAGTCGCCTTCCAGCACTCTTGTCAGTTCCAGGTTAGATAAAGGAGGGATAAAACCGAACCTTCATTCTCCACACAGAGATCCTAACGGTTCATATAGTTGCATCCTGTTCACGTTCAAGCAACAGCTTGCTTCCTTTCATCCAAACCTCACAGGATACCGAGAAACTGGGCTGTCTCTTTTCAATTTCACGTCCACTGACAGTGCATCAGTGCACGGCCAGCATATACCAGACTTCACCTGCAAGAAAAAACAGCAAAACAACAGCACAAAAACGAGAGAACTCACCTCAGGTGGTTGTTCTGGTGCTGTGCCGTGAGACTTTAGATGGCCATAACCCGGAGAGCTCGGCAGGGAAGAGGCGTTGTGTGGCCTCAGTGCTGATATGCAGCCACAGGTATCAGGAACAAGCTTTGATGCAACCAGCAGCTCCAACGAGAAACTCCACAAGACTCACCCGCAGCTTAGCTCAGAGCACCAACCTGCCTCCCACAGTGACGTCAAAGCTGCTGGTCACATGACCTGCCCGAAAAGCCTATGAGAGCCACCGTTGCCCTGGCAACAAGAACTTGGCATTGACTCTTGCTGTCACTCCTCGAGTACTTCTTAAAAAGTCAGAAAATACAACTACACTGAAAAAATGATTAATTGAATTTACTACATTCACAGGGCAAGTGGTTGCAATCAATTTATTTTAGATACATTTAAATAAACAAATTTAGTTGACTAACTTGTAAAATTTTTTTTTTTAAATGTAGTTAAAATAAATAATTTGCAACCACTTACCTTATAAAATTTGGTATCATTTTTTTCAGTGTATATAGATAAAAGTAAAATAATATGAAGGAACCAAATGAATATATATATATATATATGCACAAAAACGAGAGAACTCACCTCAGGTGGTTGTTCTGGTGCTGTGCCGTGAGACTTTAGATGGCCATAACCCGGAGAGCTCGGCAGGGAAGAGGCGTTGTGTGGCCTCAGTGCTGATATGCAGCCACAGGTATCAGGAACAAGCTTTGATGCAACCAGCAGCTCCAACGAGAAACTCCACAAGACTCACCCGCAGCTTAGCTCAGAGCACCAACCTGCCTCCCACAGTGACGTCAAAGCTGCTGGTCACATGACCTGCCCGAAAAGCCTATGAGAGCCACCGTTGCCCTGGCAACAAGAACTTGGCATTGACTCTTGCTGTCACTCCTCGAGTACTTCTTAAAAAGTCAGAAAATACAACTACACTGAAAAAATGATTAATTGAATTTACTACATTCACAAGGCAAGTGGTTGCAATCAATTTATTTAGATACATTTAAATAAACAAATTTAGTTGACTAACTTGTAAATTTTTTTTTTAAATGTAGCTAAAATAAATAATTTGCAACCACTTACCTTATAAAATTTGGTATCATTTTTTTCAGTGTATATAGATAAAAGTAAAATAATATGAAGGAACCAAATGAATATATATATATATATATATACACACACTGAAAAAATGATTCATTGAATTTACTACATTTTTTTATAGGTAAGTGGTTGCAATCAATTTATTTTAGATAGATTTAAATAAACAAATTTAGTTGACAGTCTTTCAACATGTTTTTTTTAAATGGAGCTAAAATATATAATTTTTTTTCAGTGTAAAAATACACTTTTTTTCATACACTTAAAAATGCTCAATATGCATACATATGTATAGAGCTATTTCATGCAGAAACACATGCACTTGTTGCATGTATGATATAGTGTATGTGTTTGGTTTTCAAGAAACAGCTTTCTTTTCTGCAAGGGCTTTGTTGTCATGATCACATTGCGATGCACAGGACAGGAGGAGAGGGTTAGCGTTAAGAGCAGACGTCCCTCACATTGGAGGCCATGCTTTACTTAAGCGGATTAAAGGGAAGTCAAAGCCTCCTCTCATTAGCCTTAATGTACAGACACTTTTTAAGGCTACTTGCTGAGTCAGTCATCTGCATGGCACTCGAATTGCTCCCTCAATGCATTATAACAAAACACGGGTGCACATGCAAAATACAGGCGATAGCATCTCACGCAGACATCCGCAGTGTGATTTGCATTCACAATCTGTGAAACATAATATGTCATAAAACTTGCATAACCAGCGCTGTTTGATCATATGCTGGTGCTGATATATGGAAGAGGATTGTATTGCTCAGAGGATGCTCTTTCACAGCTCAGGAGACTTAATAATTGAGTCCTGTTGTTTCATTTAAGAATCAGCTTTGATTGATGTTTGAAATTATGAAGAATATAATGAGAAATAGTTGAGGTCATAATGAAATTGTTGCATGGCAGACTTTCTTGGCACAATGCTGAGGGTCTTTTTCATTAGGAGAAAAATCAGAGAAACGGGAGGCTTATTGTAAGCAAAAGTCTCCATTTGATCTCCATTGCATCTCTTTGCTGTCTAAGAGAAACAAATGAGAAACTAAAAAAGATCCGATTTGTGATTTTTGCTTTTCTATGGGTTTGAATGATGAATTTGACTTCATATCGAGCTCTTTGACTTTTGATTGCAGACGTTGGTGTCAAGACAAATCTGAGCCCCATTTGAGACCTTGTTGAGATCTGTTATGAAACTTTAGAAGAGACTTACTGTATGTAAGATTACTGGGGTCTTTTTTTCAGGGGAAGAGTATGAGAAGCAGAAGACTTTGACAAGACAAAGAATTTGATGAGAAATATCGGAGGTCTCTTATTGCAGACTTTTGGTGTCTGTTGAGATCTCTTATGAACCTCTAGAGAGAATATGAGATTTCAGAGGTCTTTTCTCAGGAGTAAAAACCAAGAAGTGAAAGACTTGCACAATAATCTATTTGACTTTCATTACATCCAAAGGAGAACTGACTAAGGAGGATTAAGGAGATCTCATTTCTGTGAGAGTGGACAACCTAGTGGATTTTTAATTTTTTTTTATTGCTATAAGGTCTTGTGGTCTTGGAAGAAATTGATGAGAAATGTTTTGGGGTCATATTGAGCCCCATTTGATACACAGTTGAGATCTTTTGAAACTCTAGAGGAGACACATGTGAGATTACCAGGGTCTTTTTCTCAGGAGAAAAACCTAGCACTTCTGGTCTTGACAGAATCTGATGAAAAATCTTTGAGTTCACACTGAGATATCTGTATGAAACTCTAGAAAAGACACAAGGAAAGTTAGGGTAAAAAAAAAAATACACAGTTGAGATCTTTTGAAACTCTAGAGGAGACACATGTGAGATTAGAGTTTCATCTGTATGAAACTCTAGAAAAGACACAAGGAAAGTTAGGGTAAAAAAAAATGAAGTCTCCATTTGATCTGTATTTAATTTCACCGCTCTCAAGTAGATACATCTGAGATGTTTTAGACATCTCATTTGTGATTTTCTTTCATATGAGTAGATGGTTCTCCAGCTAACTCGCTGGATATAAACTGGCCTTGTCTATCCTGTAATGTTGGGGCACCGGTTGGCTCTGAGCCGCAGCTCCATCAGCCGGTCCATGCACAGCCACGGGCTCTTATCTTTAGATAACGTTAGCTTTAGCATGGATAATGAGAGCTGTATGGGAGGGCAGAGCTCTCAATGATTATCTGTTACCTAACCGTCCGCTTACACCCCACAGGCATGCTCTGGAGGAGCTGCTATTTCAGTCAGAGGTGAAGAGTAGTCCAGGCTACTCTCTTGCTGTCATTGCTCTGTGTGTGTGTGTGTGTGTGCAGGTTTGTCCTTTACTCACTTTGCTCCAAAGACAAGGCTTTAGGGTTTATCCTGTGAACACATTGGAAGACTTCAGTTCATGTGAGTTTTGCAATGTCAGCAAAAAGGTGATGGTGAGATGATTTCCTCTTAATATCAAAGTTTATCAAAGCATTTACTTGTCTTGAAAAAGGTGGTTGATAACAAGTGTCTAAAATGGACTACAGAGGTTGTTGAGGACATTAAACATCCTTACACTGAACAGATCAGTCACTTTCCAAAACCAATGGAAAATTGAGTTTTTGTTGAAGGTGATGTGAACTTTCAGGATGGCCTACGAAAATACATGACTGCAGGACTCTGTTAAAGTCAAAAGTAGCAAAGTGGAACATGCTAGAAACAGGAATGATACCTCAAATCATGTGGCCTATTGAGGAGATTTGTGCTATTATTTTTCTAAGCAGTTGGTTTGAAGCTATCACCAAAAACTTGCCACACCTTAAAAGTCCACAAGCACTAGTGCCTAAACCATAATAATCCAAATAAGTAAACATTTTCAAAAAAGGCCCACACACTATGGAGAAAAAATCCCACACCTTTACTGGGGAAAAAGCAGATGTTTTGGTCACAACATGACCTTCTTCAGTGCCTAAATCAATTGGACTAAAATGGATAAAAATCCCATAGACTTACATTGGAAAAAAAGAGGCCTGAAATGTGTAGCCTCTTTTAACCTGGACCATTAGAGTGCAACAGAAGTCAAAATCACAGTCATTTTCTCCATAGGTGAATTGGTAACCTGCTAATGATAACTTATAATATGTTAAAGACAGACATGTTGTGAGGTTGTTAATTGATGGTATATGCTTTTGTTGAAGCCTTCCATTTGCATTATTTCAACTTATTCTTAAAATAATAATGTTTAACACTGCTGAAAAACTGCATTATGAGAGAAATATCCACCAGTCAGAGTATCGAAACAAGCAAATCACACTGTGTTGCGTGATTAAACTTTGTTTGGTCCAAAAACTCTGTAACAAAGATTTCTAAGGGACAAATACTCCTAAAAGCAAGGCCGCTGAAAAAGTGAGCAGACACTAATGCGCTCTGTATGAAACCATATGGCAACCAACCCACAAAAGAGCACTTGAGTAACTGCATGTCCTGGCTCATACTCACAACAATCTAGCATCGCGGTGGCAAATTTCGGTGAAAGCAAAACCCCACATTATCAGAAAATGTACAAATGAGGTTTCAAGATGTCTAATCACACCTCTAATGCCTCAAAATGTAATTCTCACAAATGCAGCTCCGTTCGTGATCACACTTTTGAGCAACATTTAGAAATAAGGTGATTCAGTAAAAAGAACAATGCCCTGCAGTCAAAGGTCACTGCTGCTGCGTGCTGAGAGTTTAGGCTGATAGCCAGAGAGAGAGAGAGAGAGAAAAAGAAGTGCTCACAAGTGTGCAGGATTAGGTTGAGTGAGCTAAGTGATACTTGCAGGTGTGTGTGTGTGTGTGTGTGTGAGAGCAGACAGGTGGAGCTATTAGAAACACATCTTGGCCTCTGTGTGCACAGGTATAGGCTACTTCAAACCTTATAATATATAGTAATAATATATAGTATTAATGACATAAAAAGCCAGTTAAGTTTCTTCAAGGTAGACACTTTCATGCATTATGAAAAAACTGCACTTTACTAATGCCAAATTAAAAGTTTTAATTTAGAGTTTTGAATCATTATGTTTTAATAATCTTTTGTCATGTTTTCAATAAGTACACTTATTATAATGTGTTGACTAACATGCTAAATCACATGTGATTATAATTTTACCAATAGTGTAATTTGATTTTTTCTTTTGAATAGACATAAAATGTATTTTAAATGTGCTAAACTTTTAGTAGAATTTGTCTGTCAAGGGAAATAAAAAGGATGGGAAAAAAAGATTTTGAATGTAAATGTAATGAGTAATTTCATAAAATTTTCCACAGCTGGATATCAAGCCACTCACAGTTTTCATAATTTCCACTCTCATTTCAACAACACATTGTGCACATGATATGATTATATTTCACTGTATGAATGAAAATTTACATTTCATTTACATTTCTGACATAATACAGCAGAAATTATTTGGATGTGTGTGTTTGCGGTCTGTAAACATTGATTGAATTATTGTGTTGGTACATTCATTGTGACTTTGATGTAATGAAATAATCAAATGCGGCGTAACAGCGCTGGTGCATGTGAACAGAGGGGTTTTGTTCTTACCTCTGAAGTCAGGCCATTATCTAATGCTCTTTAGATAGCACACAGGTGAAGTCTGGCTGCTAAAGTCCCTTTGATCCTTTTTCAGGCACACACACACACACACACACACACACAGGGGCGTCACGCACTCATGATTTCTGAGGGGGCACGTGCGAGTGGTGTGTGTGTGTGGGGGGGCACACAGCAGCCACGACAGAACTGTATAACTGATATATGCTTAATTTTTTTTTCATTTTACTCGAAATATTTCCAAACGTGGTAACTATATCAGGAAATATCTCGATTCTCAAATATGTGTAAGTAAATGCGTTTTGCACCTTTATAGATTATGTTATTTGATCTATAATGGGTGATGGGAAGTCTATTCACTACACATAAAACCCCGTCTTTTTACTTAAAGGTGCAGTAGGAGATTTTGGAAAATACATATCGATCGGAACACAGTTCATGCACGTAGCTCACTTCTAAGGAGCTTGTTTTCTGAATCGGGTGTGTTAACTAAGCCAGACATGCAAAATATGCATCATGTGTCATTCACCAGTGTTTTTCTGAAGACAATCACCTATTGCACCTTTAAGTACCAGATATGGGTGTGTCATGCCATAAAATATTTTTAATACAACTGACTTTGTATTTAATGTGATTTTAATAACAATATTGTAAGTTACTAATTATAACACTTTCATTTTACAGAGACTGAGAGCAAAGAACATTTTCATTCAGTCTAGCCAGAGTTCAGGTGGACTCTCAAAAACTCCCATTGAAACCACTGAAGCTGTTTACACTGTGAAATGAATATCTTGTACGCACATCTGCACTTTGTTGTTTCTGATAAGAGAATTCGACAGAGAATTCAGTCAGCGAGCGAGAGAACTAAACACCGCGTTTCAGCGATGACTCATCTGATTGCCTCTGATTGGCCATTGCATTCATAGGCGCAACAGAATCGTGTGTGATTGGTTATAATGCAGCGCTGTACAAACGCGTCTGACTCTGGCTCAGCGCCAGCCAAAGCGCAAACGCAGATTTGAATTTAGCAGCTGATGCTGTGCCGCACTGAACGATCTAATCACACGGGTGCGATTGTATCAAATATAAAAAATATTATTCGGCTATTTTTTGTCTTTTGGAAGCTGCATTCAAAATCCACTTGGCTCACACACACACACACACACACACACACACACACACACACACACACATACCATTTCACATCCTAAAAACATGTTTCCTTTAGTTTAATAGACCAATTGCCTTGTGGGAAACCAATCTTTATGAAACTCATAGATTTGTTTTGATTGGAACAACATTCTAAAATAAATGAAATAATAAAAAAAAAGACATAAACAAATAAACAGATAATACTTAAACTAAAACCATAAAACATCTAGTTTTTATGTAGATAATGTTTAATGTATTTTTAAAAAAAGATTTAACATTAAGATTTATTTATTTTTAACATTACAGTTTTTCTGAATTGCTAAAACACATTTCTTGAAACCATCACTCATTTTCTCAAAACCTTAAACACCAATCCAAATACTCAAACTAAATTCACGAAACCTCTGACTCTTCCATCAAAATCAAACAATCACTGCAAAACTATTTCACCTGTACTCAAAATCAACCGGTGCTCTCAGATCACACACACATGAGTCAATAA
>NW_015628700.1:39344-64075 GCF_001515625.1 Sinocyclocheilus rhinocerous | reverse complement strand
CTACAGAGCATTCATTAGACACTACAGAGAAAAATGGAGAACACAGCATCCAGAATATTACAGAAAAAATATATTGTATTGAGTAAACAATTCTGCAATTCTGTAAAAAAAGTATAGTAAATTTCCCATGTTACAAAAACAGCATTCTTCCATCTTAGAAACAGTTGGCAAGTTACGAAACATGTTACCTGTTTCTGATGCAGAAAGCCGCTTGTGTTTAGCATTTTGCAGCACAAATGCATCACAGTGTGACAAGTGTTTAAGTGAATGAGAATGTGTTTAGAGTTTTGCAAATAGAGCCTAACTGCCTGAACGTGTTTAAGGTTTAGCAGAAAGAGTGCTTTACTCGACAGATTGGTTAAAGCTAGTGATAATTTGGTTCAGAGATTGGGGTTTAGTGTTTTAGCAATTCAGAAAAACTGTAAGATGATAATGTTAAAAATAAATAAATATTAATGTTGAAAAATGTTACAAATATAAAATATTAACTACAATACAGTTTTAGCTGACAAAACCACACTTTCATTTATTTTAACTTGATGTAAACCTACTAAAATAACTAAGACTAAACCTGAAATAAAAATGGATAAAAAACAATATCTAATAAAAATAGCAAAACACACACTGACATTACTGAAACTGAAATTTAAAAAAAAATGGAAAATACAAAAAAAAAAAAAAAACGTAATAAAAAAAATAAAAAAAAAACTATAATATGTAACAATAATATCTTAATGATACTAAAATAACACTGCTAAATACTTGGTAAAACATTAATATAAAAACATCAATGTTTAAATGTATGATACGACTTTCACAAAGAGATTCATTCAAAGAAACATTTCATAGTGTTTTGCTTGTAGCTATTATATTTCTCTACTGACTGAAAGCTTTATGAGAGCCTTTGGCGGAGGCTGAGGAGCGTATTGATTTCTTGCATTGGCATTTGTGAAACACCATATTTCTGAATAACCCTGCAGAAAACACAAGACACAGTTACTTTATAGTTTCACAGCCTCTGGCTCAGTGATAACTGTATTGTCATGAGTATCATCTTCAGACTGATATTTATATTGAGTTTACTGTGATCTATGATATATATAATCTAATAATATATTACTTCTCTGCTGTTTTTATGGTTTTTAGGGTGCCAACGGTTCAGCATCACACTCAAAAGACGGAGCAAATTATTTGTCTTCACTCATTTTTATAAGAGTCTAGCGTCATCTTGTGGTCATTCAACTGAGCTTTAGCAGCGAGTTACTAATGAAACTTATGGCTTTTTGTTAGTTTGTTTTTGGCAAGGTTATTTTAACAAAAGTACTATCACTATTTTTAGCATATTGGTGTTTTTTAGCCTAAGTGTACTTCAATATATTTGAAAAGAAAATCACAAAGTGTTACAAAGCGTAAAGTATTTAATAATAATAATAATAACGTCATGTTAATTTATTATTATTATTATTATTATTATCTTAAAACGTTACATTTGCTTGCGAACAGGCTTTTTTTTTTTTTACACCTGTCTAACACAATAAATTACTTCTTGTAACGGTCACATTAAGGTCACTTAAGGTTTGATAAACATAATGTTCTCTTTAAATATGCTACAATGTTTTGCTTCTGATTAATGCAGACATCAATAATTAATAGTTTTGATTGTTTTTGGTCAGGCATTAGGGTGTCCCTGTGAGGCGTGACGCGGTTACGTCAGGTCCTTTTCCCACAGCGCAGGAAATTGAAAGTAAAAATCACTACGGATCCACTGCAATTCATCTACATTTACTTTGTAAATCCGACATAAGCCGTCTTAAAAATGTTCATCGCGTCGGGGGATGGTGTTCCTTCTTTTAAAGGCTTTACTCTGATAATGGTAAGTGAGTTACTTGTCGCCATTAGTGTATCAGCTTCATCATCGTGACAAACGCATGCTGCAGTTATCAAACACGGAGCCGCTTATGATTGTTCAGCCTGCAGTATCCGCTGGGAATGTGGGGCAGCTCGCTGTGGATCTCCTCATCTCAACACTGAATATGCCCCGAGTGGGGTACTTCCACACAGACTGCCTCACTGCCATGGCTGGGAACAGCCCCTACTCCGCATCTGCCCAGCTCAGCACCGGCGCGGAGGGTAACTGCTGCTTTACTGGAACTCCGTGAGGATAAGCTGCTCTTGCATGTACAGTCGCTGATGCCGTGTGTGAATGTGTGTTTGTGCAGTGTACTCTCACAGGGACTTGAAGCTGGCTGTGCTGCAGATCAGGACACCCATCATTCAGGTCAGTGAAGGGCATTTATACAAGTCAACACTTGACAGAAGTATAACATTTACACTCTTAAAAATAAAGGTGCTTAAAAGGGTCTTCACAGCGATGCCATAGAAGAACCATTTTTGGTTTCATAAAGAACCATTCAGTCAAAGGTTCTTCTCGTTATTACCTTAAAGGGGTAGTTCACCCAAAAATGAAAAGTTTGATGGTTATCTGCTTACCCCCAGGGCATCCAAGATGTGGGTGACTTTGTTTCTTCAGTAGAACACAAACTGAGATTTTTATCTCAAACCGTTGCAGTCTGTCAGTCATATAATGTAAGTGGATGGGAATCACGGCTTTGAGAGTCAAAAAATCAAACAAAAACAAAACCAAATTAAACCCTGCGGCTCGTGACGATACATTGATGTGTAAAGACACGAAACGATCGGTCTGTGCAAGAAACTGAAGAGTATTTATATCGTTTTTTACCTCGTTTTCTTACCTTTTACGCGAATGCGCTCAGGACAGTTCGGATATTGCGGTGAAAAACCAAAGGTAAAAAACGATATAAATACTCTTCAGTTTCTTGCACAGACCGATCGTTTCGTGTCTTTACACATCAATGTATCGTCACGAGCCGCAGGGTTTAATTTGGTTTTGTTTGTGTATGTTTTTTTGACTCTCAAAGCCATGATTCCCATCCACTTGCATTATATGACTGACAGACTGCAACGGTTTGAGTTAAAAATCTCAGTTTGTGTTCTACTGAAGAAACAAAGTCACCTACATCTTGGATGCCCTGGGAGTAAGCAGATAAACATCAAATTTTCATTTTTGGGTGAACTACCCCTTTAAAATAAGTTCTTCTATGGCATCGTGAAGCACCTTTATTTTTAAGAGTGTAGTGGTCGACCGAAATGGATTTATTTTTATCTTAGAGCAGGGTTTTCAATCCTGTAGATGCCATGAACCCCCAAATATGTTCATCCTCATGCATGGGACCCCCATCCTAAAATTTAAAAGGCAGCTATATATTTTTTTCATGTATAAAGACCCCGTTAATACTATGAAAAATGAATATAAGCATGTGTAAAATAGTATTTGGAAATATTTAGTTTTTAATGTTGTTGTTTTTTTACTCGCTATAGTACTTTACTGTTAGATGTGTTGTTTAAATCACATTTTTTAATTTAAATTTATTTTATCAAATTCTATTAATTATTTTAATCAATTTTAACCAATTATTTGTTTAAATCAAATGTACACATTATTTATTTAAACCATTTTAATTGTAATTAATTGAATGTAGTTAATCATATTTATTATTAATTTACATGTAAAAAATTTTTACACTGTTTTTCTAAAAAATTTTTCCTCGGTCCCTGGTCCCCAGTTTGAAAACCCCTGTCTCGGGTGGCTGATATAAAGGCGATAAACAGACAATTTCATTAAAAGATAGTAATTATCATGCTGCAATTAAATTTATTTTTACATAATATTTACTGAAATTAATTTTAATCTGATTTTGAAAATGAATCAATATGAAAAATACATGTACTTGATAAAAAAAAAATACTTGAAATACTTTTTCATATACCATTTACTTAATTTGTTTAACATTTATTTCTAATAATTTATTTGTCAAATAATTTATTAGACAGAATGGCTAAACAAAAAATAAAAAGCTAATGCCAATTGAGAACCAGAGCTCCTGTGCATGCTCAGAAAAAAACAAAAAACAAAAAAAAGTCCTGGTGCAGTCAAAATAAAAGCTGCTTCTGATGCTTATCGGTCTGCGATGATTATTTAAAAAAATCCAAATGTCGGCCGTTATGTCAGTTGCCCACTTAAACAGTTTCTTTATTTCAGTTGCACATGACTCTTTGCAATTTACTGCTCTTCTTAGACAAAGGTCAGATCATTCCGAAAGCTGATGGTTTCTTGGATCAAGAGCAGTGGATTCCTCAGGAGTGTGCTGCTGTCCAGCAGTCACGCGTATCACAGAGACGACCAACAGCTTCATGGGTAATCAAACACTGAGGACAGAGAAGATAGAAGACACATGTAAATTAATGCCATGTATTTATGCCACACATAAAATTGTATAAATGCCAATGGGGAGCACATTTTTCAATCGATACATTTAATGTAAATATGTTTTAAAGCATAAAACAATTTTCTAATCAAAATCAAAAAGTGTTGTGCCACTTTCGCACCTAAGTGGATGATGTTGATAACTGATGTGATTCTTTGCACCGGTGGTTCCTCTGTTAGGACACCTGTGTGAACTTGAAGAACTTCATATGTCCACTAAAAATCATGCATTACTTTTAAATTTACAACTAAGTAATGCAGGTTACTTTGTTTTCCCATTTATTCACTGGCACCTCTCTTTTGGTGAAATCAGGAGTGAGGTGAAGAGGCACTTCCTTCAGCCTGAGGCTTAGTAATTTCACTTTAGGTGTAAAAAGGGCCTTTACAGTTGCCAAAAATATAACTTAAATTATTATTATTTTTTTTATAAAAAAACAAATCTACAAGCCCAGCCCAGGGGACAAAAAGTTATTTTTTTAGGGAGTAACGCAATATTCTAATGCATTACTTTTAAAAAGTAACTTTGCCCAACACAGGTTACTAGTATTCAAATGTTACTGTTTGCGCAGCACTCCTCTGCGGTACCTGCTGACCCCGTCTCTGCAGAAGGAGGAGGCTCCGAGGGTGGAGGAGCTGGGCTGGAGGGAGATGGAGAGGATCAGTGCGTTTCCCGGGATCTCTGACTCAGAGCAGCGGCTCTACATTCCCGGAGGAGGAGTGACCAAAGCCCTTTACACAGACTGGTAAAAACCGGCATAAATCAAACAATTCTGTCAAATCTATAATTGTGAATCTGGCCAATGGAGGTTTTTTGTCTGGTCCAGCTGCACAGAGGACATCTCTATGGCAGTAATGCTGATCTTCTGCTCAGAAGGAGACAACATCCCTGACGCGTTTGCTCTCGTTAACCATCTCAACGACTGGCTCCATCTGCTGGAAAAACCTGTAAGTGTGAATAATGATTTGAAACTGCGCTTTCAAAACTGGTTGTCCAGAATGGCACATTACCGTAAAAGTATGTGGTCACAGAATTTCAGAAGTGAACGTTTTTCTGTCTAGACTGAACATTGTTGTTGTTTTTTAATGATGTTTTCTCTCAGACGCAGGGTTCGGTGCAGTGGCGGGTTCCTCCCTCGTGGAGGCTGCTGTTTGGCAGCGGTATCCCACCTCTTCTCTTCTGAGGCACGGCTGAAACCTCACGCTTGCATATGGATATGCCTGATGCAACTCTGCAGGTGTGACCGTTTTAAACATGAACCAGAGAAATCACGGATGGACTGATGGTTGAGCGGTCAAACTGCACAAAGCGCTGAATACACATTTTGCTTGTAAATAAGTGAAATGGTACAGAAATAATAAGCTGTAGCATTATTTTTGCCAAATCGTGTGTCCCGTGTCATTTTTTCTTTATAACGCTAGTCATGCTGATAGTTCAGCTTTCAGTTCTCTCCACCCCAGCGGTGGATGGCTCTGGCTTCCTGCCATCTGAGTTTCCCAGCAGAGCAGCACTTCTTGTAATGTGACGCAGCTCTGAACCTGCTGGGACCAGTTGTGTGTGACGTTCTTGTGGGAAGAAAGTGAAAACATTTAAAGCCCCTTCTGCATAGTTTGGCCATTTTTTTTCCATTGTTGGTGCACCAAAAATGATCTTGTTAGCAGTGTCAAGTCATGTCCCATCACGACTGTCTGAAATCTTGTGACACAAATGAAATATCAAGCGCTGAATCAAACAAAAACAACCAAGAGATGTCCACATCATACACCACCTTTTGGGGTTAGTAAGATTTTAAGGGGTTCAAGCGTGTAGCTTGTTAGAATGGCAAAGGATCAGCAATCTCCACCTAAAACTGATCGGGCAGACCAAACCGTAAGTCGTCGAGACTTGAAACTTGGAGGGATGGTAGTACTCACAACGTCTACAACATGACCAAAGCTCGTCCCAATCGGCCTGACGGGGTCGCTACAGCGATCGAAAGTACGAAATCACTCATAACTCCTAAGCCCTTAGTTGCAGTCTCAACGGCAAAATTTTCACGCATTTGGATTTTTTTTTGAAAAACCTACTTTTGCGAACGAGTCCTAGGTTTTTCGCCTGATCAGAACCAAACCAGTGCAGAGAGATTGTCTGGAGAGTGAACATCAATAATTATCAAAGAAGTTGAACTTTCGACTCACCATTGAAAAAGGAACGCCAAAACATTCGAAATGGGCAGGGCCACTTTTACTAACATGGCTTTACTAACTCAGTGGGCCTGTTTGACTCGGCCTTAAAGTCTGTGAGAAATTTGAAAGAAAGTGGCTCCTGGGGTGGGGGGATGATGCATTTTTCAAGGGCGCAAACGATTGTATATTGTGAATTTTCACACATACACACAATGGTTGCGTTCCACTGCACTTTTAGATATGCACTGGCAAACTTCCCTAAGCACTTCCCCTCGGGGGAATCCCCGCTGCCATTTTGAAGTGCGTTCCACTTCGTGAAGTGGACGAGGGAAGTTTATATGGACAGACCCCCGACCTCTTGATCTTGAACGAGGGAGCGAGTCTACTTCATATGCACACTTCAGACCGCTCCATAGACCACAATGCAACACGATTATGACGTCATCGCAGATCCCCAAACAACTCTATAATATAGAATTTTTTTTTAAACATTTACAATAGCCCAAACATACCTATATACAGTACATATAGAATGTTGCATCAAACAAATTTGTAAGGGGAAAAAAAAGTAAATAAACCAACTCCATAGCGGATTCTAAGTGGTCAAGGGTGAAGGATGTTCCAGTTCAGCCCATTGCAAGGGTTCCGGCAGTAGTGGGCAGTCCTGCAACTTTATCAATGACGTACATCTGAGTAAATGAGATGAAGGGAAGTTAGAGAGTGAAGGGCATAAAAACATGGACTGAAACGCAGCCCTAATCCATATAATTTGATAGTCCTCCTCATTCAAAACAACTTTGCCTCTAGTACCGCTTTCTATTCATCAAATAATCCTGAAAGAAATGTATTGTGGTTTCCACCAATTCCAGAAAAAAACTTTCCGCAAAAACTGTTTTCAACATTGATAATAATCAGAAATGTTTTTTGAGCAGCAAAGCAGCATATCAGAATGATTTCTGAAGGATCATGTGACACTGAAGACTGCAGTAATGATGCTGAATATTCATCTTCACATCACAGGAATAAATTACATTTTACAATTTGTAAAACATTTTTTTTTCAATCAAATAAATGTAGCCTTGGTGAGCAGAAGCGAATTTCAAAAACATTAAAAATATTTCCAACCTCAAATTTTTGAATAGTATCACAGTTTCCACAAAAATATTGGGCAGCACAACTGTTTTTTAATCAGAAATGTTTTTTGAGCAGCAAAGCAGCATATCAGAATGATTTCTGAAGGATCATGTGACACTGAAGACTGCAGTAATGATGCTGAATATTCATCTTCACATCACAGGAATAAATTACATTTTACAATTTGTAAAACATTTTTTTTTCAATCAAATAAATGTAGCCTTGGTGAGCAGAAGCGAATTTCAAAAACATTAAAAATATTTCCAACCTCAAATTTTTGAACGGTGGTACATTTCACTCCTAAACAATAAGTATCTTTTATGATAAAATCTATTCACAGTAGTATTTTACAAAATTTGTAGGTTATAGTAAAAAAAATAAAAATAATCTGTGCATGTATTACAGTAAATGTGCTCAACTGTAATGAAAATAGCCAAAAAATGCTTAAAGCTCTCAAACATGGTCTTATTTTGTTGTGAATTATTAACTGGACATGTCTTATGAGATTTAAACTGTGTAATATGATACAGTATGACTAGTTCAGTCTGCAGAGACATTTAAATGAGCCATCTTTTAGCCTAGTGTGTGACTGTTTGGAAGAAGTGAATGAAACGACGCATTGTTACAGAAACTAAATGATAGCAGTTTTATTCATGGATCCTACTCTTGGATAGAGAAAAGTAAGACTCTTCAACACTCAGACACTGCTGCTTTGTTCTGTGTGTCTCAACCAAATGCAATGTCTGCTCATAATTTTGTACAATAAATTTTTTTTTTTTTTTTTTTTACATCTCATAAGGTACACTATGTACACAATGTGAGCACTCTTCAGCATAAGACATCATCTAACAATCTCACAAACTGGATTTGAGCATAAAGCCCTGTAGATATGATAGGAAATTTCAAGTAATTTCATATAAAAAATAGAGCATTTCATTTTGCCTCTGAAAAAAAGTTGTCTAAAAATACAATGTGTGAACAGCGTTAGAAATGCATAGACCTACTTCAGATCCTGCTGCTTTTTCCAACAAAACAAAAAGCAAAATAACAAAAGACACAAAATAGGTCCAATGAAATTAAAACCAATCCAAACCATGGCGATGCGCTGTCTTCGTGATATTATGGAGTTTCATCCACAGATATAGTGCTGGTGTGTGCTCTTGTTCGGAGTGGAGAAACCTTTTTGAAGAGTTCATGCTGTAAACGACTTCTGAAAACACAGGGGTGGATGGGAGAGCATTATGGGATGAAGATCTCTTGCTGAGGTTGCCATGGAGTTAGGAGTCACTGGTTGTTCTTGCTCTGTCAATACAATCACAAATCACAGTCAAATATGTAATATTTCAATCACAATGCTAAAGGGCTACTTCACCTAAAACACATTCACTTGCCCTCATTTGGTTCTAAACCTGCAGGACTGACACTCTTCTATGAACACGCAGCAGAATCGCTGACGTTCCCTAATAGGGACATGGGCTGCTGAGCTCCAAAACACAAGTGGGAACTGAAGCAATTCTTGCTGGTACCTCATGAACAACTGTGTTAAACATAACAGACAATGAAGGCATTTTTTTGAGGATTAGGCCTAGGAATGAGGCTGAATATCACCAACCCCCTCGTGATTCAAAAATGCACAATGCAATTCGATTCTCAGTGTATGTCACTTCAAAGCCATGCTAAAATACATCTACTCTGACTCGTCAATAGAAATAGAACAAGCAGGTTTAATATCCCAGTATTAGAGGTAACTTGCATTCACATTTGCATGCATTCAACTTTAAACATGTTCATTGCTAATGCATCCTGTGCAAATACATTTCTCCTGCATCTGTGCTGCACGAGTGACAGAATGTTCATTTTTTGGGTGATCCCTTTAAGTGGCACATTCAATATTTGCACAGTTTTTCTTTTAAGCTCTGCCTCTGATTGACAGTCTATTAGGAATAATAGGTAGTTAATGTCCCACCATGCAGCAGGGACATTAACGACAGATACAGACCAAGCTCTTATGATTACTGTGGCAAAATGGCATTCATTATTGGTAGGTTGTTCTCTACCCCTTATACGCCCCTTTGCCTTCAGTGGTTAAAAGTGGCATGCCCTAATGCTAGTATTTCCTGTCACTGTTTAAGTTCAGAGATGAAGACTGCTATCTAGCGGTCGGGATATAAATTCAAAAACGAAACAACTACCATGAATCTTGTATGATTTTTTCCTTTTAAATATCGATATTCCGTTTTTGAGAATCGATACAGTATCGCCAAACAAAATATCGCGATACTCATGTGTATCAATATTTTCTTACACCCCTAAATGAAAGAATTGGGATAAATGTTTATAGTCCGGATATAGACTCTGATGTTGCGGCAGCCCCGATCAATGGGTCTTTGAAAGTAATGATACGCTGCAAATAATGATCGTATATGTTGCATTATGCCAGTAGGTGGCGAACATTGACTGTTAAATGTATTTGATGTCTGAATGATTCATTCAAGAGATTTAAAACTAAACAAGTCTTCATTTATTTATTTCAAATTATTTTTTTATTTACATAATTAGGCTAATTCGTTAAAATTAATACATATCAAATTATTTTTTTATTTACATAATTAGGCTAATTCGTTAAAATGAATACATATTTTAAATAGACTCATAACATTAATAAAACATTTTTGTCAGAAACTCAAGTAAATTACATATTTTGTTTGGTTGTCTGTTTTGTTTTCAGAATCTTGGGAGAATTATAGCTTAAAAATACATAGGCTAATATATCTGGCATCTAACTAAAACCATTAGTTAGGGCTGTGACGGTGATATGTTGAATTATGCCAGTAGGTGGCGAACATTGACTGTTAAATGTATTTGATGTCTGAATGATTCATTCAAGAGATTTAAAACTAAACAAGTCTTCATTTATTTATTTCAAATTATTTTTTTATTTACATAATTAGGCTAATTCGTTAAAATGAATACATATTTTAAATAGACTCATAACATTAATAAAACATTTTGTCAGAAACTCAAGTAAATTACATATTTTGTTTGGTTGTCCGTTTTGTTTTCAGAATCTTGGGAGAATTATAGCTTAAAAATACATAGGCTAATATATCTGGCATCTAACTAAAACCATTAGTTAGGGCTGTGACGGTGGCAGATTTTTACCACCGCGGTGGTAATGGACCAACTACTGCCGGTGGCGTGGTGTTGATATATATATAATTAATATTAATTATATATATAATTTATGTATAAAAATGTTATATATATATATATATATATATATATAATTTTGAAACACAAATAATAATAAATGAGGCTCAATCATCTATTAACAAACGTGCGTGTTTATTGTAGCACTTTTAGCGTCAGTGAATACGCAACCTGCAAAACACTAAAATAAATATCAAAGAAATAATATAGTTAAACAAGAAAGTAGCCTAAATAAGAAAGTTAAATACACCCCGTCTACAGGACGCGAGCAGCGTGGCGTGACACGACGAAATGCTAGGCTAAAGAACTCGTTATAATCAGTGATGTGGATCACTGGATGTGGCACGACACGACATGACAAATCCCCGACAGTAAACTGCCTCATCCTATTTATGAGGTACTGTCACAAAGTTCAAATGTCCTGACTCCTGTGTAGACACTAGACAGACTCAACCTGTTGCGACGCGGCGGTATAGTGTCCGTTGTAGACACGGTTCACTGTTCCGCCGCCAAGCGGGCGCATTAACTCCTCGTCTGCATGCGCTCTCTTTGAAATAGGAATCGTTCCCACATTTCTTGTTAACATCTACCATTTATCGCGGTCTCGTTTGTATTTGGCCAGTTTGGAGAAAGCCTCACCAAACCTGACCAGCCAGGAGTTTGCGATCACGGGAAATTGAAGACACTTGTACAACCGTCACAGCCCTACCATTAGTACTGTTTCTAATATTAAAATTAGTTCTGAAACCACTACCCAAAACCCACCTCCCACCCTGGGCCCCCCTCTTTTGTGTTCGTTCCGCGATCCTTGCACACACACACACACACACAGAATTCAAGTATTATTGCACCGAGGCTGTGCCAAGAACTAAAAATTCCGCCATGTATCTATCACCATCAGGTTTAAGCTCAGCACAAATCTACACCCCGCAAAAGACTTTGGTTTTTGTTTAAATTAGTCATCGAGATCACGATTTAATCTCATTCAATTAGAGAAAGCAAATGTCTACATCTGTGTGAAAAAAAAAAAAAAAAGCAAAACATCACACCATGCTGAAGCTTAGTCTTAAAACGCCAACAGCCACGGCCATGAGAACAGCAGCAAGCTCCAAACCAGCACATCACCACAGCACACAAGGCCCGTGTCTGACTCTCACGTACAGCCTGAGGATTTTGAGGAGCCCGGACAAGCTCGTCTTTACAAAAATCCTGCAGATGTGCCATTGCTGCCTCATTGGGGAGGTTTCCCAACAGGGCAGCACTCGCTGTGTCACGTACAGCAAATACAGCCCAGACTGCAACCACAATATAAGACACAATTACACAAACCCTCGACACAACGCTGACCTGACACAACTCACTGATCAAATGTAACATGATTTTCAAAATCACCGAAGGATCAATATCATAAAAAAAATGCTGGCTCATATTTCACCTCAAAAATAAAAAGATAAAAATAAGAACACATATTAGCTAAAGAAAATTAAGACTATTTTTTAAAACAATTTCCCCCCAAAATTCTCATTAGTGTAATGTAAAAATAAAACTCACTGTAACAAGCAAGTAATGACATATTTAAATTAAGGTCATTTGTAAAGTACAGTTGTATAGACCGTATAGTATTTTTTTTACTGAATTTTTTTTTTTAAAGAAATCACTGTATACAGCAATGAGCATATAGGGGAAAAATCTGCTTGTCATGAAAAATGTCACAATGCAAAAAATCTTCTAAAAAGCTCTAAAATAGGCCATCAGAGTGATGATCACTCTCAGTCTGACTGCATCAGCATCCCACTAACCAACTCAAAGCAACTCGATTTAGATCAGGGGTGTCACACCTACGGACTGTTTTCTGAAATCTCACCCTCTCTGTCTTTCACATGCACCAATTAAGATCACTTGTGATGGGGGATACTGTAAACGTATACAAAATAATTATCTGCCATTATACTGGACAAAATATAAATTTTATTATATTCATAGATTATTACTAAAGATAATAGTACGGTATTGTCAGTAGCCGGTTTCCATCCAAAGTTGCGAATTTAACTTATGCGCAAAATTGGAATATCGCACAAAACATTTGCGAACAAGCACCGTTTCCATTCAACGAGTCAAAGAGAACAAAATCATCACTTCCTGATAAACTGGCACTATACATCACTAAGAAAAGTAGGAAAAGCTACTGAATATAATAATTTTCCTATATAATAAATTACTTGCACCTCATACTTTGATGACAGAATTCGAAATTCAGCGTTTCCATCACTCGATTCTGACGCGATACTTCAAAATGCGCATAAAAGCAGGGTGATGGAAACCCAGCTAGTGATCAGTGATGCACCAGAATTAAAGGTTTCATTTAGCATTTAGATTTCATTTAAACAAAGTTTATTTAATAATCAATTAATCAATCAAGTTTATTAATCAACAAATAAAATAAAAAGGGTGCCGTTAATTGTGTCCAATGTGTATTAGAGAAAAACATTTATGTCATAATGATATTTTCCCCCATTTTAAATTCTTATTCTCCAATGAAAGGTTAGATTTATGTGAATTTTTTAAATAAAAGATCAAAATGATTAACAATGCAGATTTATTTTCACAGCCTTCTTTGATCATATTTACCAAGGGTGCCAATAATTCTGACCATGACTGTATAATATATAGCAAAATGCTCCTCTGTATAGTTATTTTTTTCTAGCTAACTATCAAGCTATCAAGACTGAATGGCCTTGCTTAGTTGAATGTAACGTTATGTGACACTGAAATTTCATCAATAAAGCCGCTTGAAAACAGTGCATTACTATCAGTGATGCCAGTTGAATCCAACACACAGACATTATAAAGGTGCAAGAAATTGATGCTCAAATTAAAAAAAAAAAACTAAACTGATCCTCGCTGGTGTAACTGCACTACCTCGGGAGGGACTGTTAAATCATCTGATATAACTGACCCACAATGCAACAGTCTGAGCAAAGCAAGAAACACTAGTATAGTGGTTGGACAAAATAATGTGAAGAAGATCCAATTATTATAGGGCTTAATGTCATTTGTGCAGGTTACAGTGAAAAGACAAATGTTGTGATTATCTTTTCGTTGTCTATATTTTCTAGGTTGTAAAATAAGCTGTGTTGAGGTATTTCGTACAAGCCGTGGATAAAATGGGTGACTTGTCAGACTTCCAAACAGGACAAACCATGGGAACCCGTTTAGCAGGAGCATCTGTAGCCTTAACAGCCCGACCGTTTGGTATTTTAGGAACAACAGTCTATACAATTATGACTGCGTACACAAAGCATGACAAGACTTCATCAGCAAAGTGATAGCAAACCTTAACATTCACTTCAAAGACCGTTTCCACAAAAACTGATGACAGAGAACTTCGCAAACCCAACATCCGTGAAAGAGCTGCAGCTGCTCATACTTATTCACAGACACCACTGATAAAATGCAAAAAATATGGAGTCATGAATAAAACCTAGACTGTTTTGTAGCACAAAGATGAACTTCAATATCTGCTATAACCAGACAAATTGCCTGACAATCAGCTAACTTAAATATTGTCAAACCACAGTGGATTATTTTTGGAGTTGAGTGAGAAGCCCATTCCCTCTTTCAACAGCAGGAAGATGTTTTTATAGACAACATTCAAATGGAGACTATTCAGAAGTTGTATGAATCTATTCTAAGGTTTAAAGCTGTATTACATGCAAATGACAGAAAAACACTTTAATAAAGAAATATTGCCTATTTCCCAGGTGTTCACATTATTTTGTCCAACCCCTGTATACCCTGATGACACGAGTCTGCAAATGGCTTGATCTCTAAATGGCCCAAAGACTAAATAGTAACTATACAGTAGTGAGGCACGAACATCTCAGATACTAAACGCGAAGTGACATTATGAGAACTGAGTGGGTTGAGGCATCTGTGGTTTTATACGACACTACACACACATGAACAGACATGTTGAAATGATTCATTGTGTCAATGAGGAGTAGAACACAATGAAAAAAAAAAACACACATTCCATCCAGACAGTTTCACCTTTTTCTTTTCTTATCAGGGTCGTTGATCCTGGGTTTTGTCTGCTTCTGAGTCTTCTGCGTGGGGTTGGACATTTTCTCATCTCTTTGTCTTTTGCGAGCACTGGAGAAAAAGAAACAAAAAGTGTATATAAGCTGAGAATCGAATACTCTAACACATAGTTCTAACAAGGTCTCATTTCCAGTAAAAAAGTAAATTTCCTATTTGTCATCACTAAATGCAAAACTCTGCCCAAACAGAAACAAAAAATGAAACAAAGTGACAGAAACAAAGCAAGTGACAGAATGCCTTGTTGCATGTTGCTTCTGTGGTTTGTTAGGACAAAACCTCAGATTAACATGGAAGAGATAAGACTTCAAGGTGCAGATGGTTAAGACATGGTGTTAGCCTTGATAAGCAAACACTATGGAAATCTATTAATGACACAAATTGGGTGAATCTCATTGCAACATTTAACCCCAAAATCAAAAGGAAATAATAAAACAATAAGAAAAAATATTTTACATAAAAAAACTAAAAATCAAGGTCTTTTTAGGACCATTTAGATGTTTTGCATGGTGACATTATTTTCTTGTCAGTTAAGCACATTTCTTCCCAAATTTTCATTATCATAATGCCTCTAGATATTGTAGCTTTTATTCTAAAAAATATTGTTTTATATATTCTTACAGTAAAACAAGATTACTGTAATACACATTTAAATTTGCATATGTTTCAGTAATACCACCATGTATTTAAAAAAAATCAATGTAATGAGTTGTTTGTTTAAAATGTGTGGTAAAAAAAACAAACACTCAACAATGCAAAAATGTAAATATGCCTTCTTTTCTTAAAACTACATGATATTTCTTAGTCTATTTTGTATGGTGTAATATGACAAATTGACACTCATTTCATTGAGATTCATCTCATTCTAGAAGCAAATCAGTAATCCAACCGTTTTAAAACATTAAACAAATGCTGTAATAAAATAATCCTGTGACCGGTTGCATAAACTGCTTAGACTAGTCTTACAAGTAAGTCCTCTAATTTGTTTTGAAGACTTGTCATTACTTTTTATAGTCATTTACATAAAACGCAAACTGGCCTAATCTGAATTTGAAAAGTAAGACTGATCACCCCTTGGTTAAGTGCTAGTTGGTCAGACTAGTTCTTAAGACACAGTCTTAACATAGTAGCGATGTTTGTGCCAGTCAGTGGCAGCTGGAATTCATTTGGCAACTAAATCCAGCATCTGAAATCATGCTTGATGAAAGCTGATTCCTTACTGGCCACATGCACTTTTGGAAATGCCAAATTTAACGCATATAGTGTCTTGCTACATACTTTGTTCCAGCATCTCTGTCTGATTCTTTATTGGGGGTCTCCAGGCCTGTCTTCTTTCCTGTCTTCGGGTCCATCCCGTCCTCCAGATGAGATGGCTTGCTGCCGTTGAAGCGTTCTGTGCATTTGGGAGGCTGTGGCGGCGGGGGAGACTCGGACAGGGGCTCTTGGTCCTCTCTGGAGAGCTCTCGCCACTGTTTCTGCACACACATAAATAACCAAATCAATATCTTCAGCATAAACACAAATGCAGTACGTCTAGTCCAGGGTTTGGTTAATAATAATTCTGTTGAAAATACTCTGGTGATGACATGCCTGCACAGATGAGTCTCCCATAATGTACTTGGCACCTTCCAGCACAGCCATGTATGAGAAACGCAGCTGGTCGGGGGTCTGAATCAAACCCATCCGATACTTCCTCATGTCTAGGAGAATCTTTCTGATGTCCACCGCCAGTGGGTCTTTCCTTTTGTCCATCTGAACACATCAGTCATAGCAGAAAAGAAAAGCAGTTGTTAATTACCTCCAAGTCTGAGTGGGTGACAAACAGGAAAAAAAATCATAAGCGCTAAACCTCATGATAACACAAGTGTAACTCATGATGTGGCATCACTGCTGGGTATATGCAGTCTAATCACTTGAGACTGTAGTGATATCGCTGTCTCATTAATGTTTGCCCCAGCCAGTTTACTTTTTTGGAAACACTCAATATTTAATAATATTACCAATCTTAACTTTGAACACACTTGACTGGATGTTGATATAAAGGCTAAAATGCTTAAAATCAGACATTACAAAAAGCTTAGGAAGTAATTATATTGTCTTTTTTGTCTCCATATAACTAAAAGACAGACTTTCAGTGACCTACAGTCCATAGCAAAACCGAAAATTGCTATGATAGAAGAAAAACGCATTATTGTATTTATTCCTAGTGATCCAACTCACCAAAACGAGACAAGTGTCGACCAGAGAGAACGTTCCCGATCGGCCGATTCCTGCACTGCAGTGGACCACTGCTGGACCTTGGTCCATCCCAAGTGAGCCCGACTCCCGCACCTTAAACAGGAAATTCAGGAAGCTGGCTGGGGATTCTGGGACACCAAAGTCAGGCCATGTGGTATAGTGAAAGTGATAGATCTGTCTCGTCTCCCCCGTCTAAGTGGATAAATTAATAATAATTAAAAAATAAATCAAGAAGAATTGTAGATAATATTAATATCGCTTCAGCATAGGATTGCAATTAAAATCTGCATGAGAAGACATTAGATGGCATTCTGTGAGCAATAACGTGACTTTCAGTGGTCAATGTGTGAAACTTACATTTGCATTCTGGAGTTCCAGCACTCTGGTGGTGTAATATGACTTTACGTCCTCTGACACTAGTGTTACCACAAAGCGGGTGTCACGGAACGACATCTCTCGTTCTTCTTGTGTCGGCCAATATTGTGCACACTTTTCCTGCAGTAAGGTATGTGTATAAATAATGAGGAGTAAAACAAAAAATGTATTTCCTTTGTTTAAAACTCATTTGTAAAAGCTAACAACTTCCTGATCTTTCCTGAAATGTTGTATTAAAACCCAACGGCTGGTAAAGATGTTATAAATTTAGATACAACAGCCTGCATTGACTGTGCTGAGGTCAGTGCATAATATTAAAATTTAGAAAACAAAGATCATTCATAGAGTCATATGATGCTTTACTTATGTTCTGTGATAGTCTTATGACTTTACTACAAATAAGAGGGTCAGTCTACAATGTCCAAAAACATATGACTGTGTGAAAACACTGGTTGGTTATTTTAATTTAACTGTCTAAAATGTTTTTTTTACCCATACAGTTTCAGTTACACCCACTAATGGCATTTGTCACCAAATATGCTGATGAATGATAACTGGGTCAATGATAAATGATGATAAGATTTTCAAATTTATTTTAAAAAGGGAAAATACCCGTGACAAATATCATTTTTGAATTTAAAACACAGTCATAAAATCATGTTCATAAGAAAATATATAAACTGCATTTATGTATTTGTTTTAATTATTTGAATTCGCTTTTATTTTTAAATTTCATTTATTCACATCAATTCACAAAGTACTTTATTTTTATTCTTTTTTTTATATTTCTATTTAGCTTTATTTCAGCTTTAGTTTGAGTAATTTTAGCACTTTCAAGCAGTTTGAGTAATTCTATGTTTATTATTATGGAAGTTTTCCCCATCTAATATGTATGTTATTTTAAGTTTTATTTAAATTAAATTAACTATTTTCAATAGTTCTCAAGAACAACACTGCACTTCTACACATATATTAGTTCTTTAATGATATGCTACTTACATAGACTCCCTAAGGCACTGCTGAGCTCTGTAATATGAACTAAGACACAGACTTTACATTTCATTGTAGTATGAATGAGTGTGCAGGCTGAAAGCTCTTAGAGTGGTGCTTTTAAGGAGAAAAGGTTTGGATCAATGATGCCTACCGAGCCTTTCTCTATTACTCTGTTGAGCATTATAACAGCTTTGGTCTTCTGCTCCCAGATCATCAGCCAAAAGTGACCACAGGTGTTTCTCAGAGGACCCTGACAATACAGAAACACACACACACACACACACACAAAAGTGAAGAATTAGTTGGGATGGGCCACAATAAACAACTTATGTAATATAGCTCCCTAGGAAATTTGAACCCGACTCCCTACTAAGTTTTCAGAGCTTTCGTAAGACAGATGAGCCGACTAGTTATTGAGTAAACACTGGTTGATTTTGAAAAACATGTCTCGCACCATCTCTAGTAGTTACCTATGCAAAAATCATGTATGCCAAAAAGTCTAGCACACCTACACAATTGTTGAAAAATATCAAACCAAAACTGCATCTCAAATGGCTGACTAATGTTTTTGAGAGCGTGTGACCTTCGAAATGCAACCCACACAACTAAGCTGTAATAGACATTTGTAAAACCTACCAGCTGCCTACATCATCCTGTAGTAACATCTCTGTAATGTAACTGCCAGAGATGGAGCGAAGGTAACTTTATGGTGCTGATAAAGGTTTTACTAAAAGCTGCTAAGTTGCTTACAATCCTGTTCTGTGTGCCTGAGCAAAGCCATTTCACCACAGGTTTCTATAAGGGGACCGTCCCTGGAATTAGTCCACTGAAAATAACTTCAGACAAAAAATGCCTGCTTAAGGCATCTTAGTCACACGTCAAAACAAAACCTTTCTAGCTCTGAAAACAATTAAAATATTTATTGAAGTCCTATGACTGTTTCTTCCCCCGATTCCTCATATTCATATGAGAGCTAGTGTCATAGTGTTGGCGTCAAGCTGTTTTTCCACGCATTCTCATAAACAGCACGAAATGCACCAAATTATAAATTTTTTGCAGTTTCTGCAGTTTTTAAAATCAGACGTAAGACTTTCTAAAACTTTTTAAAAGACTAAATTTTTACACAATATGTACATACGTATTGAAACTGATTTATGTACTAATATATCAATAAATACAATTTAGAATTCGATCAACAATGGATTTTGATGATGCAATAATAATGTGTTTAAAGGGTTAGTTCACCCAAAAATGAAAATTAGCCCACAACAGGAGCAAAGGAAGCAATGTTTCCTTACTTTAGCAAAGCAAAACCAGTCTCCTCGTGGCTTATATCGAAATCCTCCGACATTCTTCTTTACAAATCCTCGTTTTGTACTTCTAATAAGTGACCGGTGTTTTGTTTTGATCTCTCCGCTGCGCTTCCGTGTTCGTCACTTCTAAGCCGACCTCATACGTTATCCGCCCGGAACTGCTTCCAGTGTACAACAGTGAGCGCAAGCTACATTAAAGTGATTATTACTTTTTGAAAATGGATATTTTTCTTACAAAAAGCATTGATTTGCTACAGGAGGCCTTTGTTCACACCCCCGAGCCATGTGAGACACTTTTTATTATGGATGGGCGCTTTTTATTTAACTTATTTTGGACTGATGCACTGCAACACCCGCTGAGTGGCATTAAACAGCTTGAAAGATCAAAGACAATTTTTTATATAACTCCGACTGGATTCGTCTGAAAGAAGAAAGTCATATACACCTAGGATGACTTGAGGGTGAGTAATTTGTGGGCTAATTTTCATTTTTGGGTGAACTAACCCTTTAAAGAAAGGCTATAAACAGATTACTGTGCTAGTAAAAATATATACATTGAATGTATTAAAAATGTTCTTTCTTCCTTCATGAGATGGGAAGAGAGAAGCTACTAATGTTTACTTCGTATTAAATTTCAGATACAGCTTACTGTGCAAACAAAACACCAATAACATCCAGAAAAAAATGATTGTGAACAACTCTGAACTGACAGGCCTGTAGAATGTGCAACAGAACCGCATTTTGACTTTGAACTCGCAACACTCACATTTATTTTATTCGATCAAAGCCTTATTAAGTTTAATAATCACATTAGGCCATATCGTGATTCATGTTTTTCTGTCCCTAAATTTAAGACCTCTTAAAAATGATCATTTTAATGAAATTGGAAATAATGAAACCCTTTCGAACTGCACTTATGTCATTTTAAGGACCCGCTCACCTGGGTAAGTATGTATCTTCTCTGGGCTTCTTCCATCACCACCAGGCTGGCATTGATGTAGTCATTTTCTGTGTTTTCTAATTTCACCCGACTGTGGTCAACTGATATGTTTGGAAAAAGTTAAACAATGTCAAACGCAACATTACAGGCCAGTTGCATTACAATGACAAGAGATGAATCCTAATCGGACGTTACTTACACGGGCTCACATCTCTGTATCTGTTCCGATTGCGATTATCTGGATACTTGGCCACTTTGAAAGCACATTCATGTGATTGGTTGCGTATTTCCTGGAAAAGAAACACATTCAAACATCGAGTATTTCCTGGAAAAGAGCTTCAAAACAACAGTTAAATCAGGTCATTACTGATTCATTATGCTTTATTTCAGTTAACCGCCCGAGCCCATGCCCATGTCTGCAAACACAGGACAGGAAAAACACATTTTAAAGAAATGAGCTGGTCATGTCAGTTGCGACTGAACAGCTTCCAGAAGTAGTAACGTAATATTACTGGAAACATAAATCAAGGAAGCTACATGTTGTTTATTTAGTTACAGACAAACTCACTCAGCACTCAACACAATTTTGAATGAAGCCTATAAATACATGCTTATTTAGAACTATAAGAGTAAAAGCTTTGAAAACAATTTAATAGACTTTAATACTTTTTAAGTAGTAGTATATTGTTATTTAATGCCATGTCAGCACCTTAGGCTATTTTCATGGCAAAAACTATTCAAAAAATACATGTATAACAAATACAATAAAAACCAGCAAACAAACAAGTTATATATATTACACAATATTTTTTTACATTTAATACTTTTTAAGTGCACGCTGTTTAATGTGTATGATACAAAATGTAAAGAAGACTGCAGTAAAGTTGTAATGCTGTCCTGTTGTTTTTAGTGGTTAGGACGACATTTAGTCAGCGATAATAGGAAAACGTAACAGTTTCTGTTTATAGTAATTAAACTTGTCAGTCAGAAATAGCGAACAGCTGGGAATGTGTTGCACTGTTGTCATAAGAAGTCTGTCCCAAAACCTAGTGTGTTGCCTTCAAAATCACCCTTTTTGGCCATTAATGTCACGTTAAAATGTTGTTTACTGTAAGCAGTTACGATACATTACGATTTCGATCTCAGGCTACATGCTGTTCAATTTAGACTATGTCAATGTGCTTTCTGTTGTTATGACAAAACAATAAGTATAATAATGAAAAAGTTAACGTTAAACAGACTACAATGCCCAAACATGCTTTCTATGTAGTTGGTTCACTCGGTTTTGAGGCACAGTTACAGTTTCACTCACAACACTGGAGTTTTCAACAGAACTACCACAATAACATCCCAGCTTCACTTTCATTTTATCCAATTTCAACAACAGTCAAAAGGAGAACAGTGAAAGCACACGGAATTAAAGTCTGTAAAGACACAAGGAGATAAAAAGACATTTCTCTCTCGGCTAAATGTAGATTGCGTGGCTCATTAGCATGCTAGCTGTATTAGCTTTACTTACTAAATAAAGGTTCTGCCAGCGGCCCTCTGAGTCTATGTCCTCAAACTCCTGCTCCATGTCTGCGTCAATTCCTTCCGCTTTAAGCTTGTTTTTTTTTTTTATTGATAATGAACGTCACAGCTGTAGAAATCGTTCATTTCTCGTCCTCACACTGAACCGCTGAGAGAGTCTAGTCTGTCGGTGTCTGTCCGTGTCGCTGACATTTGCGACGAGAAGCTCAGTTCGCTGCGCATGCGCGGTAAGGAGAGCGGCGCTCGTATGCGCATGCGCAGTGAAAGAGCGCCGTCAAGATGTCAGAGCAGAGCGAACATGTCAAACATCTGTCAATGATTTGCACTTTGTTGGACATGTATATATATATATATTTATTATTTCATATAAGCTTCTTTTGTGTTATAGTGTGATATTCACTTCTCAAATGTAATTTTGCAATGATTGACAAAAATGTAATTTGTCCAAACAGATTATGGAGGCTTTTCTGCATTTATAGAAATGTTCGTATCGGCACCACTATATTAAGCAGAATGCTGATTTTTTTTGTATCAACACCACTATTACTATATAATAAGCCTAAATTAGCCTATACACTTAAATTGGTACCGAGTCAATGCAAAAATAAAATATAAAACATAATATTTTTTTTCTGATACACTTTTACTATGATATTAGCTTGTTATTAGTATGTTTATAGGTTAATATTATCACAGTTATTTGTGGTACTGCATGCAAATACTTTTAATTGACAGTATTGAACTACTGAATAAGAAATATGAACTATAACCGTTGGAACAAAAAAAGTTCCTACATATCAAATACCTCGAGCATTGCATCATCCTGTGGGGCGCAGCCAGTTCAGATTAAAATAAATATAAGTGATTCTGTTCATTAGTGCAGTATTGTCATGATGTTGTTTTGTAGGTGTGTCGTGTTGTCGTCTGCCGCAAGGTGGCGACAGAGAACACAGTGCACTTACATTTCAAAATTAAGCAATGTGAGTGGCGCCTGGCGCGGATTATTTGGAGATGTCCTTTTGTAGTCTCCAAAGTGTCCTTTTTGAAAAGACACATGCATTCAGCTTTAAAAAGAGTTCAAAAATATATAGTTTTGTCAGAATCGTCCCTTTGTAGTCTCCAAAGTGTCCTTTTTGAAAAGACACATACATTCAGCTTTAAAAAGAGTTCAGAAAATAGTTTTGTCAGAATCGTCCTCAAGCCAAAACCAGAACTTGGGAAAATAATTTTCTTTATTTTAAGTATGTTTGTCAAACCTCTTAAACCCCAGTCTTAATATTTCTTTTCTTGAAAGTATTTCATACCCCAAAAAAAGTACTCCGTTTCAGTCTTTTTGAGTTTCTCTTAAAGGGGTCATATGATGCGATTTCAAGTTTTCCTTTCTCTTTGGAGTGTTACAAGCTGATTGTGCATAGATAAGATCCCTGAAGTTGCAAAGACTAAAGTCTCAAAACCAAAGAGATATTCTTTATCAAAGTTAAGACTTCCTTCCGGAAGTAGATGCATTTAGGAATCTTTAAGATTACTTACAACAGAACAGCAATGCATTTTATGGACGACCGTTTCGTGAACCTAGGAGAGGAGGTAATTCTGACTTTGCTATGACAATCTGGCACTTCTGAATCAGCTACTGTAAGTATGTTTTGTTATTAGTTTAAGTATTTGCTATTGACTGTTAAAATATTAACACATTATCCAGACAATCAAGTCAATTTACAGACAATTAAGCAAAATTTGGGCCAAAAACCAAAGTGTTTTCAAAAACCTCACACAAAGCTCCACCATTAGACCAGATCAAGTCAAAAGAAAGAAGATCATCCATAGCTTTAAAATAACGAAAATCAATGAGAATTCTAGATTTTACTGAATTAAAAAAAACTGCCAATAAACTATAACTCATGTTTCGTTCAATTTTGTGTTTCCTAGTACCATAGATAGCCATTTTAGCTTGACCTAATAAAAAATTCAAAAGCTGACATTTAAATCGTTTTCTCTGAACATATTTAAACCCACAAATAAAAATCCTAATAGAAAAAGTCTCACCAAAACCCAAAAATAAATTCTGTAAAACAGTAAACAAAGGCTCAAGTCTAGAACATTGCATAAATGCGTGAAATACAGTTTCTCTCTGCAGACAGAAGGGGCAATCATGACCAACATCAGGATTTAAAACTGAGATAAAGGCATTAACTGCCACTGCACCATGTAAAATTCTCCACTGCAGATCCCCAATTTTTTTAGTCAATGGTGACTTGTACAACGCTCTCCATTCAGGGTACTCGCCCTCTCCCAAATGTAAAATATTACGCCAGGGAGTATCCACTCTATTATTTAAAAACATTTTGTTTAAAGATTTAACACACATTTTATACATTTCTTTTCCAGAAGCTGG
>NW_015628700.1:21122-38753 GCF_001515625.1 Sinocyclocheilus rhinocerous | reverse complement strand
AAGGAGGGGGCTTTGTAGAAAACGAAGCGTTTGAGAGAGGCGGGGCATAGAGGACCTACAATAATGTACAGTATTTGAAAAATAATGTGTTTTTTGAACATTAAAGCATGTCAACATATTCTGTTACACCAAATACACAAAATAATGATCTTTAAAAAAGCATCATATGACCCCTTTAAACTGTTTCTACTACTATGAGTAATTCTGACTCCTTGCTTGTCTAATTGTGGGGGTGCTGTTGCCTGAAGATCAGCCTCCTGCCTTAAGGAAATGTCCAACTGCAGCTAAAATCAGTAGGTCAACGTACACTTGCTTCATTTTCACCTGGTAACCTTCTCACTTACCTTAAAGCAAAGCAACAAGTGACAATAAGCAGTTGCAAAGTGTATTTTTTTATTCTACAAACTTCAAAGTAAGTACACCAAGCCAAATGCTTGGTGCAAAAAAACCAAACAGTCAGCAAACGTGAGCATATATCATGTTACTTAACGCAGTGCACTGAATGACAGGATGTGGTTTCTTACTCTCAATGATGTCAAGACGTCTCAGAAACAAAAGCACTTTGTGGTACAACTGGATGAGAATATGTTGTTTGTTCCCTCCCTTTTTTTGTAACATTTTAAACATGAGGTCTGCAAATATTAAGTGGTGCTTAGCGAGATTTCTGTTTAAAGCTTCTATATTTACTGCTGTTCAGGTGCACCTCTGCATTCATCCTCCATTAATGAAGATCTTTCACGATGGGTTGATGAACTTTGACCAGGATCCTCCATTTCCACTTGTTCAGCTTCAGGTTCTTTGGTTCCTGAGGCTTGGTGGCGACACCTCATACATCCAATTATAAATAGGGGCAGAGAGCTCAGACCCAGCATGACCAGCGCCACTATCTGAAGCGAAAAAGTGTGTTATACCATGACAAAATCTTTGGTACATTTAATTTGATAAATCTCATCTTTATCCACATCAAACAGAATTAAATCATCCCATTGATTCACTCACCTGAGAAGTATTTCGAAAGCCAAAAAATGCCATTTGCTTTTCCGTGATGTTGTCAGAATTGGTCAAAGGCTGACACCATGTTGTTGAAGCAGATATATCTGTGTGAACCGTCAATCCTTCCCAGGAGGTTTTTGCACAGGCAAAGTACTGTCCATCAAAGAGCAGCAGCATGATCCAAACAGCGGCTGGAATGATGCAGGTTACAGAGGAGAGCAGATACTTTGTTTTGCACTGTGGGCTTTGAATATAAAACATGAGTGCGCTGGAGAACAGAGCAGGAACCACAAAATACGCTGCAGAAAACATCAGGTTCATCTTTGGATCACAAGGACATGCAAAGTCCATCTCCACGAGTTTCTCAAGTCCCACCATTAAAAAGCCAATAATTGCATTTGAATAAAAAGGACTCTTCTTCAGCTGTTTTTTCAAGCATGCTATCCACTCCCTGCTCATTGTCTGTGTTGTTAAGGTCGAGAGGTGTACTGACTAAAACTGAAAGTGATTGCTGGAGGACTTTTGTGCCAGCATGCACCTTCACATCTTCATATCTCTCTGAGACTCTTCCTGAGAAGCTCTGTGGTTGCAATGGAGAGGTTTGACTTTCTGAAACAGTTTCAAAAGACTCTGCACTAGTCACTTTGATGGCACTATATAAATAAGTGGCATAATAATACAATTTGAGTGACTAGCTACTCTGTCATAGAACTTGTAACATGCTAAGTGTTACACATAAGGCCCTGTTAAAAAATTTTTTTTTTAACAATTCTTCTATTGATTGACCCGAGTTTGTTAATTAGTCTGCAAGATCCTTTGGTGTCATGGAGTGAATTTTCAGGAATCTCATAAAGTAGTTATGGGTTTTATGGGAGTTGTGACTTTTTTGTGTGAACAAAAGTTATTGGTGTTTTACTGCCTCATTTCACTACACTTATCCTAAAAGAATAAGTAAAACGCAAACAACTTTTATTCACGCAACTTATGATTATGTGGCATATTTTCAATGAATAATCAATGCATTACTGCGGTTTCCAGGTATTCATTTAATCTGCAGTGAAATGCGTGCATAGGCATATTCTTGAATGTATTTCCAATGAGCCTGGGTTGTTTTTTTTTGTGTCAGTATTTTCTCTTTTTGTTTTAAGCTATACTCCTCACAGGCAACATATTTTTTTAATTCAGCCCTTTTCAGAGCAACGTGAAAACACTTGAGCCGTGTCCAAAAGGTAAAAGGGTGGTGTTGCTACAAGTTGTAGCAATATTTTCAGTATTACTTTGACTTAATAAGTATATTACCTGGTTTCAAGTATAATTCTTTTGAAGGGATGGTGCTTAATGTAACTTTTTTCTGTGCACCACACAGACTTTATTAAAGAATTTGCTGATTTTCTATCTGAGTTAGTACTGGCTGCAGATCAAGTCTTAATTGTTGGTGATTTTAATATCCATGTAGATAATGGATTCGAAACTCTATTGAAGTTAGACAACACATGACAGGACCAACTCATTATGGTAATCATACTTTAGATTTAATACTGTCACATGGAATTAATGTTAATTGCATTGGAATTCTGCAGCATAGCGAATTGATCATTATCTAGTCTTGTCTACTCAATTTAACTAAAGCTGCAAACTCAACTACTTGTTACAAATATGGCACAGTGGGGGAAAAAATTTATTTGATCCCCTGCTGATTTTGTAAGTTTGCCCACTTACAAAGTAATGAAGGGTCTGTAATTTTTATGGTAGGTTTATTTTAACGGATAGAGACAGAATATCAACCAAAAAATCCAGAAAAAACACATTATATAAAGGTTAGAAATTGATTTGCATTTCAACCTCTCCCACCACCATGGGCAAGACCAAAGAGCTGTCAAAGGATGTCAGAGACAAGACTGTAGATCTGCATAAGGCTTGAATGGGCTACAAGACCATCAGCAAGAAGCTTGGTGAGAAGGAGACAACTGTTGGTGCGATTATTCGGAAATGGAAGAAATACAAAACAACCGTCAGTCGGCCTTGGTCTGGAGCTCTGTGCAAGATATCGCCTCATGCGGTAAGGATGATCATGAGAAAGGTGAGGGATCAGCCCCGAACTACACGGGAGGAGCTTGTTAATGATCTTAAGGCAGTTGGGACCACAGTGACCAAGCAAACCATTGGTAACACACTACGCCGCAATGGACTGAAATCCTGCTGCGCCCGCAAGGTCCCCCTGCTCAAGAAGGCACATGTACAAGCCCGTTTAAAGTTTGCCAAAGAACATCTAAATGATTCAGAGAAGGCTTGGGAGAAAGTGCTGCAGTCAGATGAGACCAAAATTGAGCTCTTTGGCATTAACTCGACTCGCCGTGTTTGGAGGAAGAGAAATGCTGACTATGACCCCAAGAACACCATCCCTACAGTCAAGCACGGAGGTGGAAACATTATGCTTTGGGGCTGTTTTTCTGCTAAGGGTACAGGACGACTTCACCGCATTGAGGGGCAAATGGACAGGGCCATGTACTGTGCAACCTTGGACGAGAACAAGCCCGAACACTGAAGATGGGTCATGGATGGGTCTTCCAGCATGACAATGACCCGAAACATACCGCCAAGACAACAAAGGAGTGGCTCAAGAAGAAGCACATTAAGGTCATGGAGTGGCCTAGCCAGTCTCCAGACCTCAATCCTATAGAAAATCTGTGGAGGGAGTTGAAACTTCGAGTTGCCGAACGACAGCCAAGAAACCTTAAGGATTTAGAGAGGAGTGGATCAAAATCCCTCCTGAGATGTGTGTAAACCTGGTGACCAACTACAAGACACGTCTTACCTCTGTTCTTGCCAACAAGGGTTTCTGCACCAAGTACTAAGTCATGTTTTGCTTGGGGATCAAATACTTATTTCACTCACTGAAATGCAAATCAATTTCTAACCATTAATATAATGTGTTTTTTCTGGATTTTTTGGTTGGTATTCTGTCTCTATCCGTTAAAATAAACCTACCATAAAAATTACAGACCCTTCGTTTCTTTGTAAGTGGGCAAACTTACAAAATCAGCAGGGGATCAAATAAATATTTCCCCCACTTTATATCACTTCTACGACCAAAGATTGCTTTATAAATAATCTTCCTTGTCTCAACTCCACAACATGCCAGATAGCTGAAGACACTGACTCTGATAGAAGAACTGCTCACTGATGATGTCGAACCACCTTCAGTTTCGAAACATTCAGAATGTTTTTATGTTTCATTTGTGTTTTGCTGTGTTTATTAATTCTGAATGAATCTGTATATATCTATATGCAGTCAGGTCACTGTAGCTACAGTATAGTGGTCTGTGGGCATCTCCATGTGTTCCTGTTTGATATTGAAGCTTTTTTTCTTAAACATTTTCTTTTAGCATTAAATCATACTGGGATGTTTGCTAAAATTTTTCCACCAGCCAACAATGGTTATTGCATTAAAATATGAGCGACTACATATGTGTCAGTGTCACGACAAAGGCTATGCATAAAAAGGTTTTGAATTTATTTGATCTTATATTTTAAAGTGAAACCAACAGACAAACACCTTTAACAATAATTAATGCCACATTTAGCTTGGCCGTTCTTTAAATACATTCAACTATATTCTGTATAGCAGGCTTTGTCACTGTATAAATGACACTAACCTGTATGATAAATAACTGCTTTGATGGCACATCAGTATTTTTCTCCATTATCGCCCCCGAACAAACATACAGTAGGTAAAGTACATGCGGGAAGGAGTGTGAAAAAGTTAAAGTGAAACTATCCTAAAATAGAAATACAACCTTAAAATGAGTTACAAATGCTTATGCATCTGAAGGATCCAACAATGATAATACTGTGTCCAAAATGTCACTTAATATTAACTTCTTAAAATTGTATAAAATCAATATCACATTTGTAATGCTGATATTGTAACATGGAGAGCGTGACAACAGAGTTGGGCATCCAAATACAAGGCTTTATTAACAGACGTGGTCAAAACAGGCAGGGTCGAGCACCAGAAAACAGTATAATCCAAGGCAGAGGCAAAAGAGTAATCCACAAACAGGCGATGGTCAGGGCAGGCAGCAATCAATCAAAAAGCAAGGAAACAGTCCAAAGATCAAAACACAGGTAAACTAGGAAACATGGAAATGAAAACTCGGAAACTAGGAACAAGGAAATGACTATACAATAATCAGCAATCTTGGAGTGAGTGAGAGCATCTTTTATACTAGACCAGGAGACCACATGATAAAATCCACCAATGAGAACAAGACACATGCAACCAGGGAACCAACCAGAACATGACACATGCAACCAAGGAACCAATCAGAACATAACACACAGACAAGGGTAGCACATGACAAGATCACATGAGGGGCAAGGGACACATGGGAAATGGAGTCCAGAAAACAATGGCAAGAGTCCGGAGTGGAGTGCCCTCTAATGGAGCAGAGCAGGCGGAGCAGAGAGCCAAGGCAGAGCAGGAAGCCAGGGCGGAGCTGAAGAGCACCAGGGCGGAGCGGGCGGAGCTGAAGAGCACCACAGCTGAGCAGATGGGTCCGAAGATCCCCATGGTGGAGCAGACCACCACCAGGGCTGAGCAGAGGAGAGCAAAGATCCCCACAGCAGCGCAGATGACCACCAACGTAGAGCTAACGAGGCAGGTGACCACCAAGGTGGATCAGGCATGACTGGAACAGAGAGCACAGAGAGGTTAACAACGGCCTCTGCGGCCGAGACAGAACAGGCTTAGAGTTCACAGAAGGCCTCCTTGACCGTAACAGGACAGACAGAGAGTTCATAGACGGTCTCCTTGACCATAACATGACAGGCAGAGAGTTCAGAAGCGGACACCGCTGACTCGGGAGGTTCTGCAGCGGAAGCTGCCACCTCGGGAAGAGCTGGAGTGGACTCATGGACTGGAGTGGGCTCTGGATTAGATTCGAGGACTGGAGCAGGCTCTGGAGCAGACTCATGGACTGGAGCGGATTCTGGAGCGGATTCATTGACTGGAGCAGATTCAGGAGTAGATTCACAGACTGGAGCGGGAACAGAGCAATGTGTAGCCCAAACACACAGAATGGCGAACGCCATTACAGGAAGCACTGAGGATAGAGGAACAGTCTCTGTGACGACCAGTGCTGAAGCTCTTGGGATGCCCGTTGCATGCACCGACATCAATGGTGGGTCCGGTCCGCCAGACTTGACACCAGCCTAAAACACCCTTGGAAAGCCTTAGTGTCTTCAAACTAAACATTCACGATGCTCGAGAACACTGGAGTGGCATCTGTGATGGCTGAAGACTGTGGCTTGACATCCATAACGACTGGAGGCTCTGGGCTGGCGGCCATCTTGTGAAGTGACTCTGAGCAGGTGGCCATCATGTGAAGTGGCTCTGGGTTGGTGGCCATCTTGGGAAGAGACTCTGGGTAGGCGGCCATCTTGTGACAAGACTCTGAACTGGCAGCCATCTTGGGACGAGACTCTGAGCTGGCAGCCATCTTGGGACGAGACTCTGAGCTGGCAGCCATCTTGGGACAAGACTCTGAACTGGCAGCCATCTTGGGAAGAGACTCTGAAATGCCGGCCATCTTGAGACAAGACTCTGGAACGGCGGCCATCTTGGGACGAGACTCTGGAACGGCGGGCGGTACGAGACTCGAACCCGCAACCTTTGGGTTATGAGTCCGACCCTCTAACCATTAGGCCACGACTTCCATGTGGCAGCCATTTTGTGAAGAGGCTCTGGACCTGAGAGTGCTGAAAACACAAGGAGTGCCCCCCCCCCCAAAAAAAAAATCTTTGGGGTTTCAACACAGTCCTCTGCTTCACCTAGAGTGAAAGGAGAGGCACATAATAACAGATCATCATCCATTAAGTCTCTTAGAGAGCATTTAACTTCCCCTCTAGGTAGCCACAATTTAGTTGGCTCATTAAGTCCAAAATGGAACAAGTCCTCAAACAAAACTTCATCATAAAGCGGTACTTGATATGACAACTAACAGAATCGATTAACATATTCCTCAATAGATAGGCCTCCTTGCCAAAGGTGCAGTAGCTGGTCGACTGGGTCCATGGTTGGTCTGGGTTGTTGAATAAAGCCGCTGGATCCGGGTATGGCTGATTATTCTGTAACGTGGAGAGCGTGACAACAGAGTTGGGGATCCAAATGCAAGGCTTTATTAACAGACGTGGTCAAAACAGGCAGGGTCGAGCACCAGCAAACAGTATAATCCAAGGCAGAGGCAAAAGAGTAATCCACAAACAGGCGATGGTCAGGGCAGGCAGTAATCAATCAAAAAACAAGGAAACAGTGCAAAGATCAAAACACAGGTAAACTAGGAAACACAGAAAGGAAAACTCGGAAACTAGGAACAAGGAAATGGCTATACAATAATCAGCAATCTTGGAGTGAGTGAGAGCATCTTTTATACTAGACCAGGAGACCACATGACAAAACCAACCAATGAGAACAAGACACATGCAACCAAGCAACCAATCAGAACATAACATACAGACAAGGGTAGCACGTGACAAGATCACATGAGGGGCAAGGGACACATGGGAAATGGAGTCCAGAAAACAATGACAAGAGTCCAGAGTGGAGTGCCCTCTAATGGAGTTCATAGGCAATCCAGCTGGTGATCGTAACAGATATTCAGGAAAACAGCATTAAAAAAAATATAAAAAACAAGAACTTTGTGAATTATAGCTCATATCTGAAATGTGCTTTATTGCAATATCTGTTGACTAACTTTGATTGAGTGGTCTGTAATAACAAGCTGCATGCCCCACTGTGCTATGATCCGGAGTTTCATCTGGTCCCTTTTATCAGCTGCGGATGTTAAAAATAATGTAAATATTACAAATAACTAGTTTGTCATAAACTACAAAGGTAAAGCAGAGAGTTGTATGAACAATCATGAATTAAAAATGTATTTTTTTTTTGTATTTCTATTGCATGTCCAGTTTTAATTCAACAAAACATCTGGAATAAATGCATAAACTGCATAAATGAAATAAAAAAAAAAAATCTAAGAATTAAATATCCACAAATGTTCAGCTATAGTATTTACTGAATTCAAAAATGAAAAACATAATTTATCAGGGAGTTTCCATCCATTTATTTGAATATATCATATAACTCACTGTACAGATGAAAAAAATAAAAAATAAATACAAATCATTAAATCTCCATAGATGCTCAGCTATAGTATTTACTGAATTCAAAAATGAAAAATGTATCATGGAGCTTCCATCAATTTATTTGAATATATAATATAACTCACTGTATATGAAAAAAACAAACAAATTAAATCTCCACAGATGTTCAGCTTTAGTACATTGAATTTAAAAATGAGGAAAATGGAAAAACATAACTTATCATGGAGCTTGCACTTGCAATATGTCTATATCGGCAGAATGTCTGGATCATTTATTTAGTAGTTTTACTAATGTACATGATAAAAAGTAGGCCATATAAATAATTGGAAAGCCAATTCTAATTCCCGGATAGAGAGGCTGAGTGAATGTGGTCTGGACTCTGTGGAGGAGGGTTATTGTGTCAGAGATGCTGTAGAAAGACAGAATTCCTGCGCTTTGATCCACATACACTATTCTAGAGCAACCAGGCTCTGTAAGGAGTTTCGTTTGTTTGTTATTGTGACAGAATAGGTAACCGGAGATAGTGCGGTCCAAGCTCCAGGATTCAGCGTTATATCCAAATTTACACTCATCACCCCGTCCCTTCCTTCTGATGCTCTCGTATGACACTGATACACCCACATCATGAGTCCCATCCCACTCCACCTCCCAGTAACAGCGTCCACATATACTCTCAGCACACAACACCTGCCACCAATAATCAAACCTGCCTGGATGATCAGGATAGCGCTGATCTACGTTAGTGTTGGCAATCACTCTGTTCTTCTTAGACAGCTGGAGGTGTTTATGCACTGTGTTTAGATCCACATTGAAACGACAGAAATCTGATGGAGACAAAATACATTATATTACTTTTAACTGTTAGTGTGACGACTGTTGATTTCCACAAGGAGATGTATTTATACAAATTTGTAAAAAGTAAATACAACCCAGTATAAACTGAAACGATACAGCTAAATTTAGGGGTCACGATAATTTTTTTTGCAGCTATTAAGACCTAATTAAACTATTCTATACATAACATTGTGTTATTTGCTAAAAACAAAGTCTGTTTGAGTGTAACAAATAGAAATTAAGTCCTTATTACAGTAGAGAATGAATCAAAGCTGTAACTAGTTAAAGGAATGATTCTGGGAGCTCTAGGTCCAAGGGGGCCCACAACAAAATTAAAAGGGCCAGATCAATATATGGAGGACATGAATTATTATCAACAGCCATGAGAGTGTCCTCTGGGGTATTAGAACATTTTGATTATTAGTTCTGTATTATAAGAGTTAAAAGAGTTTATGCAAATGATCTGAAACCAATGTTATTAGTTAAATATCTACTATTAGGTGTACAGTATGTAATGACTATATTGCAAAAATAGCCTGAAAATAGCCTTTGGCTAATTCTGGTACATTTACAGAAATTTTTTATTAATGTACAATGTCCCTGTAAACTAAACAAATAATAATAATAATAATAAAAATATGAATATTTAGCCCTTTATAGGCTAATAAACCAATTTTAAACTTCAGAAGTTTGTGTAAACTAAAAAACACGATCAACAGAAAATTATATGAAAGTTAGCATTTCATGTACAGTTTAGAAACACATATAAAATGAAAAATAGATTGATATGTGAAAAAGCGTAATTAGAAGTTGAACTCTTTTTTTTATTTTACAGTATGTGCACTTACCTGAACTTACAGTGTATTTACCTAAGAAAGTACTGATAATATAAGGTAACATGAGTTGGTTAGGTTTAGGGGTAGGTTCAAGGTTAGTACTTAACCAGATATTGTAATTACTAAAAAGTACTAACAAGTACATAGTATGTACATGCAGAACAGGACTGTAAAATAAAGTCCCATGACAAATTTTTATACATGAAGGTATACAACTTGGCTATGGGTTACATGCAAAAAAGCTGAAATTGTCATCTCTTGTTTTCTCTGTGTGTTTGTCTGTGTTCATGTTTTCCTAGTAACTTACACTCCAGGAGCTCTTTTCTGCTCTCAAATTCAGCGTTGGCAACAGACTGAATGCATCTCCCTGTGGAAATCAACAGATCTCTTAAGTGTAAAATAACTGAATCCACTGTATATCAGTTCCATATTTATTTTAATGCATATATTTTCATATTATCCTGTATTTCATTGTTTAAATAAGAACAAATATGTTTCCAGTACTTCTCCAGTCTCAGTTACCTCTTCCAGACATCTTTTCAATCTCCTTTCTGCAGAAATGATCCAGTTTCTGTCTCAGTTGAGAGACAGATTCTCTTACATCGTCATAGGAACTGACAGTGATGCTGAAAATGTCTAGAGAGTCAGGAGGATCATACAGAAACGGAAATCTCTACACAGACACAATGACAAACAACAGTAAAAGAATGAGAAAGATACAGAACCATGTCACAGAAAATAAATACTGTTCAGTAAAGTCAGTAAACCCTCTCTGTACCCAGAGGAACTGGGTGTCATCGTCTGTGTGTGAAAGCTGCTCCAGCTCAGAGTTTCTCTTCCTCAGTTCATCAATCTCCTGCTCCAGTCGCTCCATGAGTCCTTCAGCTTGACACACTACAGCCTTTTCTCTGTCTCTGATCATCTGTGTGACCTCAGAACATCTTCTCTCAATGGAGCTGATGAGTTCAGTAAAGATCCTCTCACTGTCCTCCACTGCTGTCTGTGCAGAGCGCTGTAGGACACACATTACAATCAGCTCTTACTGCTGCTCACACAGTCTGCTGTGGGACTGAAAATCACCCTCAATAACCAACTGAAGAAGAGTCTGAAACCAGCACTACTGCTTCTTCTTCTTCTTCTTCAAAACTCACCTTCTGAGACTCCACAGCCTCTTTCAGCTCCCAAAGCTTCATCTCCCTCTCCTGGATTTGCTGCTTAAATTTTCCCTGTGTCTCATCCAATTGTTTCTGTTGGGCAAAACAAAGTAAATCACATACATTTATAATTAGTGAAACTAAAGGTAACAAAAGGTTTTTGAGTGAATTCAGCCTTTGTGTTTTCATGTCAGAAAACTGGATGGATTGCATTCTTAACCACACTATGATGAACCACACCAAAACCAACTATAAACACTAGTACCCAGGGCAGTTTCTAATTATTACTGTATATAGCTGTTCAGTTTTTTCTTTTTATATTAGGCCCTGTCCACACGAACGCGGTTATTTTGAAAACCGCAGCTTTTTCTACGCGGTTTGGCCGTTCGTCCACGTGCAAACGCAGCACCAGGTCACTGAAACCGAAAATTTTTGAAAACGCCTGCCAGGGTGAAGATTTTCAAAAAATCTGGTTTCAGTGTTATCGCGTAGACAGCGAAACCTGAGTTTTTGGCTTGTGACGTCGGCGCCTGCGCTGTTATCTCCGCCTACTGGAAACTTTTTCAGGCTTCTGATTGGCCAACATGGCTTTACGGTTGAGATTATATCGCCACCTGTTGGCTTGGCATGCTCTTGACAGTGCTTCATAGCATGCGTTTGCGTTTTCATGTGGACGGAGATTTTTTAAAAAACGGAAGAAGTTTTTAAATTCCATTTATAAAATTACCCGTGTACGTGTGGACATGGCCTTAGTTTGCTCCAGTTTAGTTCTAAGTCATTTTCATTTGTAAAACTCATACAGTTGCAAACTGTTTAAAATGCATTTTAAGGTAGTCAGTAACAAGTTATTATTTAGCATGTCAGTGTCTTTCAGTCTGTACCTGTTTCTCGGTCCTCCCTGCTGCAGTTGATACAGTCTCATGATTTATGTGTTTTTCCACCACACAGAACACACAAATACACTGCTGGTCAGTGCGGCAGTAAATCTCTAGCGGTTTACCATGTTGACGACACATCATCTTCTGAGGTTGTCCAGTGGCGTTCATCAAGTTATGTCTATTACCTTTTAAGAGATTCTCATGTTGTTCAACAGGAACAATAGTTTGAATTATCATCTTTGGTTTCTCCAGCACTTCAGCCAGCATGGTGCTTTTATTTAAAGCAGGTCTTGGTCTGAAGGTCTTTCTGCATTGAGGGCAGCTGTAGACTCTCTTCTGATCCTCTTGATTCCAGTGGTCTGTAATGCAGCTCATACAGTAACTGTGTCCACAGGGAATAGTCACTAGATCTTTCAGTAGATCCAGACACAATGGACAGCTGAACTGGTCCTGAGAAAATCCGGCTTCAGCCATTTCAGTGCATGCACTTTCAGATAGACAGAGACAAAACAAGCTGAACAGCACTAATGTTTTCCTTTTCCTGAACTGGAGTGTTTGAATATATTCTTGGTTCTGTGTTTAAGAGACGTGTGCAAAAGAGGTGTGTAAGTAGACTTGTTTTTCTTGTATGATATTTCATAATGCAACCATCCAATAATACAAACTTAAGTGTTACTGGTTTGCCTCCAAGTGTGATTGAGACAATTCAGAATGCAAGAGTGGCTTCAACACTCTCTGCATATGATGGAAAATGCGATGTGTTTGAGCGATGGTGCACAGACACATTCTTCCTTTACTCTGTTCTGTTGTACAAACTTTTAGCTAAAGGCTGAGCCCTTTCTACCATTAAGGTTCATCTTGTTGCAATTTCTGTGTGCCATGTGGGGACAATAATATTAAGGGTAAAAGGGGTCATGAACTGAGAAACCAAAATTCCCTTGATCTTTTGACATAATATTATAGGAGGTCATTGTGCCCTAAAAACATCCTGTAAGTTTCAGAACTCAAAACTTTGTAGCTGGTCTAAAAACAGCTTATATTGAAGGCAGTCTACCAAAACGACAGCTTGTGGAATGTTTTACTCTATGATGTAATAGTGTGGATAAGCACCGCCTCCGCAGAAGAAGATCAACGCCTGCTTCTACATCACTGCCTGTTTAGCCCCGCCCACCGATTCACACATGTAGTGTTTACGAGAGAGGCGAATGCACAGGTCTACGCAGAAGCCAAATGATAAAGATGCTCTAAAGACAACAAGATGCTGTGCAGTGCCAAGTTGTGGAAAAACGTCTTTGCATTGCCTTCCTTCTGATCCCAATGTTAGGAAAGAGTGGATGAACTTTATTTTTAATGAAGATCGAGACCGCGTCAGTAATAACTCGGTCCTTTTTTCACTTCATTTTACTATGGATTCGTTTACAAACAAGGCATAATTCGAAGTGGGATTTTCAAAAAGATTGAAACTAAAAGACTATGCTGTGCCGACTATATTGGAGTGTGAGTAACTGTTTTTATTACTGGGTCACTATTGCTTTGTCTCTTCTTACAGATCGTTTGATATGTAACTTATTGAGTTATTTATGCATTTTTTACCTAAATCACACCAGTGTCCGCCTATGAAGAAAGTACGCTACATTATTAGTGGACGTCAGAGAACAGTACAAAATAAAAAACAAAGGCAGTTCATGACCCCGTAAAACACTCACCCACACGCTAGTTTATGAGAGGTGTGTGACATCTGAACAGGGTTTCAAAGCTGATTCCACAGTGGGATATATCTGTGGTTCTTAACTGTAAACGCACTGTCTCAGCCCCTTTTGAACTTATAGGCAGTATTAAAGCTACTTTTGCTAAAGGCTACCTGAAAGGCTACTGGCTGTTTTCTGGACCGAAGAACCCCACAGTGGAGGAGAAGACCACCACAGCAGATCAGACGGGACTGAAGATCGCCATGGCAGAGCAGATGGAGTTAAGGTCCACCACGGAGTATTTAGGCTGGAGACCAAGATGGCTCAGGCAGAGCAGGTGGAGCAGTAAACCAACACGGTGGGTCAGGCGGAACTGCAACACAGAGAGGTTAGAAACGGCCTCTATGGCAGTAACAGGACAGACAGAGTGTTCAAGGATGACCTCCATGGTCACTAAAAACTGCCAAACTGGAAATCAGCCTCAAACCCTTAAGGACTGCCATGGTAGCTTCATGTGTAATGTTCATGATGGCTGGAAACTGGTGTGGCATCCATGACGGCTGAAGTCTCTGACGTGGTGTCCATTACGGCTGGAGACTCTGGCATGGTGGCCATGACCGGACGAGACTCTGGACTTGGGACCACTGGACACAGAAACACAGAGCACCGGAGTTGAGACCATGAGACTTAGAAGTGCTGGAATCCGAGGTTGACTGTGCTCCACGGCCACCAGGAGCAGGAAAAGAGATTGTCATGTAAGATTATAAACACCAAATGTCAAAATAAGTAAAAAGGAAAAAATATATATATATATTTTAACAGGCCAAACGATAAGGGCTATTGTGGGCCCCGACTTGTCTGCACATGTCAAATGTCCAAGTTTTATGGAGGCTTTCCATAGACATAATTCAATTAAATTCACGTTTATTTGTATTACACTTTTCACGTTATAAAGCAGCTTCACAGACAATTAAAGTTCTACATTATATTTAGAAACTTTTATATTTATATTTACATTATATTAATACATTTGATACTGTATCACCCTCTAAACCTACCCATCAAAGTAAACTTCTGCATTTATATTTTTCATAAACATAATTTACTATAATTTATAATTTAAAAAGCTGTTATGTTCATGGGTACAAATTTTGCTCGGGGCAATGATTTGAAGTATTACTACACAACAAGGGAACCACATTTGACATGTCCAGACTTGTCGGGGCCCACAATAGCCCTTATCATTTGGCCTGTTAAAATATATATATATATATTTTTCCTTTTTACTTATTTTAACATTTGGTGTTTATAATCTTACATGACAATATCTTTTCCCGCTCCTGGAAAAATGTACAACACTTTAATATTTTTAGCGACGCCTAAAACTAGTGTAAATGTTTTTATTGTTTTATTCCAAATTCATTATTAGTCATGTTACATATTTTATTTAAATCCTTTTTATACAGTCATCAGATTATATGTGATAGACCCTTATGTTCTGTTAAAATTGGTTACTTATTTCGATATTGTCCATCATTACATCCTTCTTTTTCTCGCTTCCCAGAGAGAGAGAGAGAGCATAACACTGCATGCAATGGAATGCGGCCTGTCATGTGGACGTCAGATGGTGGCCCCCGGATGCGGAAGTTTAAAACGGACCATTAAAAGTTCAAAAACAAGCTTTAGCACTTCATTTATGTCCTGACACCGGGACAGAGTTCAACAACCATCAATCTTCATATTGTACACTACATTGTAAATAATTTAAAGGTCATCGGTCATCGCTGGAATTCCACATATGCCGATTTCCACATCTGGATATCATTAACAGGTCACGAGTAGGGTTGGGTATCGTTTGAATTTTATCAATTCCGATTCCGATTGCGATTCTTTTCGATTTCCAGTTTCGATTCTATTATGATTAAATAATGATATCAAACATTTATCCAGTGTCTCTTTTTTATTTATTTCATTTATTGGAGCTGAATACCATAAACAAAAACCAACAGGATACATAAAAAATTGACTCTTTAAGAGCTGTTTGTGTGCAAAATAGAACTGCATGATTCTGGATAAATGTAGTTTTTTTTTTGTTTTTTTTTTTCCAATGGAGGTTGTGGTTTTCTCATGATTCTGAAGAAAAAACATTAGACAACTAAACAAAATCACATGTAATTTATGAATAAATGATTCAATGACAATGATTTTCATTACCGGATGAATCAGATGGAACGAATCTCTTTTATGATTCAAAGACAAATACATTTTAACAGCCCCTTTTCGCCACCTACTGGCGTAACAATGCAATCGACAAATCTTCATTTGAAGTGTCAAATTACTTTTAAAAGGTGATTTACTCTATTTAAATCGCTACCGTACCCATCAGAGTTTATATCTGAACTATACACTTTTATCCCAGTACTTCTGTGATTTGAATGTTTGTAACACAGAAATAATGATACTGTGTGGTTGAAAAGACCGTGAAGCTGTTTCATTCATGACAGTTGACAGCTGCTGTCTTTAGGTCAACGGCAGTGCAAACGCAAATTTAAAGGGGTGGTTGATTGCGATTTCAATTTTTTAACGTTAGTTAGTGTGTAATGTTGCTGTTTGAGCATAAACAATATCTGCAAAGTTACGACAATGCAAACGTTAATTAATGCATTAACTAATGTTAACAAATGAGACCTTATTGTAAAGTGTTAGCCCTCAGAGTATTATAAAATTACGAAACTAAGCATGTTTCCTCACAATTACTTGTTCTCCATATGTAACTTTTTTAAAGGGGTGGTTCATTGCGATTTCACTTTTTTAACGTTAGTTAGTGTGTAATGTTGCTGTTTGGGGATAAACAATATCTGCAAAGTTACGACAATGCAAACGGAGATATGTCATTTAAAATTCTGGCAGTTTAATGCCTACAAAAACGGCTGGTAGGGACTACAACAAGTTACTTCCCAGGTTCGTTACGCCACAAACCCAGATAAACCCCGCCCCCGGGAACATGTAGCAAAGGGGGCGAGTCCATGCTGTGCTGCTTTAGAGAAGAGGAAGAGAAAACTAGAGGTGCACATAAAAATCTATTCATATATGAATCTGTCTTCTGTATTCTAACGTTTCTAATGGATTCACAAGTTTCAAAATCAATGTTCTAAAGCAGCGGTTCTTAATACTGTTCCTCGCGTCTCCTGCTCCTCTCTCTCTCTCTCTCTCTCTCTCTCTCATTCAGCTCAGCTCCAACAATGAACTGTTCCAATTATACACTTATTTTCACATAGTTATGAGAAGCGTTAAACATGGACGGGCGTGCAGTTGCTGTACTGTATTAAAGCTTTAATCAGGATAAAACTGTATATTAAAAGCTAACATAAGCAGTAGCATTTTCAAATAACAGCGTATTTAAAAGTATGAGATAACAACAGACAAAAAACATAGGCCTACCATTAAAAGCAGTGCTTGCACAGGTTCTGCACAATCCTCTTCAATAATATCCTCTGCTTCTCAATCGAGCTCAAACTGATAAGCGATATTAACGACACCGTTGTTTACAATACAACCGGAGCACATGCCGCTGAGGTGAGGGGCGGGACGCTTAGACGCGCACTAGAGGCGGTTTAGCCAATCACAACACACTGGGCTAGCTAACCAATCAGAGCCCATCACCTATTTCTGAGGGAGGGGCTTCATAAAAGAAGGAAATGATCAGCACGTGTTCAAAACATTTTGACTGGTAGTGTATGTATGTAGCCTATGTATCACACTCATATCACATCTTGTTTTGGATAAGAATAAATAATTTTTATTTAAGTCTAGCTTTATTCGCATTGGCCCATGGAAACCTCTATGAACACACTTGACTTGACTTGGCTAAAAAATCGCGGGGGACGAATTTACGTTTTATTAAAAAGTGTATACGCATACACTCATGGCGCGCAGCCGCGCACACACATCAGGATAGGTTAGATTCCTGCCTCCGTTGCGAGTCCCTATCAAGCACTTTACCAATTCAACTACTCTCTTCTTCTCCTCCTGCCTTGCTCTTTGGCCCACATCACTCACCGCAGAGCAAGCCTGTTCTTGATAA
>NW_015628700.1:16862-21054 GCF_001515625.1 Sinocyclocheilus rhinocerous | reverse complement strand
CTTCATCGCTCCGTCTATAGCGCATTGTGATTGGATGTTTACGCTGTCAATACAGGAGACAAACCAATGGGCCACTGGCTGCTCGCTGTCCCTGTGTGATGGTTTTCGGCAAAAAAACTAAAAAACATTCTGTCGGCCCCTTAAGTGCGTCGGCCCACCGGGAAAATGCCCGGTATGCCCGATTACCAATCCAGCCCTGACTAAAGTAGATCTCCAGGAACAGGATTGGGCACCCCTGTTGTAAAGCAGTTCAAACATACATACACAGCTTAGAACTTTATTTAAAAACTAATAAGCTCATTAAACACAATATCCAAGGGAAAAATGTGAATTTTAGATTTTTTCTTGTGAAATCCTGCTGAATATGTTTAGCACATTACTAAATTATTTGCAGAATCTCTGGCCTTGTATTTCTATATCACACAGTTTCACTGTTGAAACTTCAACCAATCCAAACAATGACTTTAATCTTATATTCAAGGTATCTGGAAAAATAAACCTAAACCCAGGATACAGAGGCTGAGTGAATGTGGTCTGGACTCTGTGGATGAGGCTCATTGTGTCAGAGATGCTGTAGAAGGACAGAGTACCTGCACTGTGATCTACATACACTCCTATTCTAGAGGAGCTGCACATTACCGAGAGTTTAGTCTGTTTGTTGTTGTGCCAGAATGAGAAACTGGAGGGAGAGCAGACCAAACTCCAGGACTGATCATTATATCCAAATCCACACTCATCACCCCACCCCTTTCTGCTGATGCTCTTATATGCCACTAATACAGACACAAGACAAAGCCCACTCCACTCCACCTCTCAGTAACAGCGTCTACACACACTCTCTCTACACAACGCCTGAAGATATCTATCAAATCTGTCTGGATGATCTGGATACCGCTGGTCTATGTTGGTGTTAGTCATCACTGTGTTTCCCTCAGACAAACAGAGGCATTGATGTGCTGTGTTTGGATCCAGAGTGAACCGATAGAAAGCTGATGGGGACAAAACATCAGTACTAAAAAATCATGACATCTCAATTTCAATTATTAATGCAGCACATTACCTTGACCTTGGTTATTTTTGTTAAAAAATCTCATTGTCATGTTCCCCTAAAGTGTTTGATATTTAATTATAAATAATTAAATATTGCAATAAATATTAGTGCTCATAAGTCTTGTAAGCATATTTATGTTAGCTATGAGAATCCTTTCTTTTCGTCTGTGTGTATGTGTGTTCTTATTTCCCCAGTAACTTACACTGTATGAAGTCATTTCTACGTTCATATTCTGGGATGGGAACGATGTGGATGCATCTCACTGTGAAAACAAAAGACATCTATAGTATAAAATAATTTATGGGTTATTTTACCAAATTGGTTCAAACTATATTTTTCTTCTGCCATTTTTTTTGTATCTGTTAGGGATTTAAGTTAAGTCCTCTCTCCTATTTTATTATTTGCAAAGTTGTTTCAAATTCCTCAAATTTTTTTCTTAACTCTTGAAATGTGACACTAGGGGAACATCTCCAGTTGTGACTATTGTCTGAAACTTGTATAGAAGATGGGGCTGACACAACTCTTCTAAGGCACTGCATCACTAGTGTCTCATAACAAAATCCTGCAAATCTCCAATACATTTGAGGGATGTGATGGACATCAACAGAAACCTCTCAGGGGCTGATTACAGAGGCATGAACAGAGGCCCAGTGAGCCTTTTAACACCACATAGTTCCCAAGAAGGAACAGAAACAAGAAGGAAATGCCTAAGCTGTCTTGTGAATGTCTGTCTATAGAAACACCAATATGTAGCCACCACATACACCTAAAGCATGGACAGGGTCAATGAAACTCGGAATGGCCATCTCGGTGCATTTCAGAAAAAACGTCTCAGGTTACGCATTTAACCATGGCTCCTTGAGGGAACGAGACGCTACATCGGAGGACGCTTTGGGAATGCCCTTCAGCGTGACCGGCTCTGAGCCACGTGTGTAATCAGTCCAATGGATGGGCGAGACGTCACGGGCGATTGGTCGGAGAGAATCGTCACTACCTGCGTCACTGAACTTGCAACACAAACACAAAAGAACCGCTAGATTTAAATCAGCACAGCCAGCGAAGGATCGAACGCAACTGTTTTGAACGAGCGCACCTTTTTTTAACAACCAAAAAGTTTTGTTGTCTGTTGCGGAAGTACAGACGTTCCTCTCGTTGATAGCAGAGGAGCGGATCCAGCGAGAGCTTCATGGGGCGACGCGGAATTAAAAAGTTTTTTTTAGGAGTCGCCATTAGGGGGAGCATAGCACACAAGCAGTTGGTCCGCCCTTCTCCACAGGGCAGCTCTGTGGACGTATGAAGGGAGCTGAAGGGAGCCGGAGGCCTCAGCCTCAGCGCAACGGGGAGGAAACGTGTAACTAGGGGGTGTCTGCCCACTGACTGGCCACCGAGAGGATACTAACAACAGACGGGTCCCGTCCCGGCGCACTCTCTCCAGAACTCCCGGGAGCAGAGCGATCGAGGGGAAAGGCGTACAGACGAAGCCTCTGCCACGTCTGTACCATGGGATCCAGCCCCAGTGGAGCTGGATGAGTGAGAGAGAACCAGAGGGGACAGTGTGATGTGTCTCGAGTCGCAAACAGGTCCACCTGAGCCTGGCCAAAAACTCTCCATATCTGCTTCACCAACTCGGGGTGTAGCATCCATTCCCCGGGCCTCGGCCCCTGCCTCGACAGGATCTCTGCTCCCAAATTGAGATGCCCAGGAATGTGAACTGCTCTCAGCGAGAGAAGTTTGCCCTGGGACCACACAAGGATCTGGTACGCTAGTTTGTACAAACGGCGTGAGCGCAGACCTCCCTGGTGGTTGATGTAAGAGACCACCGCTGTGTTGTCGGTGCGCACCAACACATGGTGACCTCTTAGGTCTGGGAGGAAGTGTCTTAGTGTACGAAGCACGGCCAGCATCTCCAGGCAGTTTATATGCCTTGTCAGATGGCGACCACTCCACAGAACGCGGGCAGGGTGGCCACTCATGACCGCTCCCCAAACGGTGAGGGACGCGTCCGTCGCTAGCGTTACGCGGCGACAAGGCGCTCACAGCACTGGGCCCTGAGACAAGAACCAAGGTTTCCTCCACATGTCCAAGGCACGTAGACATCGCCGCGTGACCTTGAACATGCAAAGCGGGTTTCCGTGAGAGTGCAAGGCCAAAGGAAGAACCGGTATTGGTAGGCTTTTGCCCCCAAAAGCAAACCTCAGGAACTTCCTATGATGAGGAAGGATGCCCTTCATCCTTCCTCGGAACGGTGAAGTACCGGCTGTAGGACCTGGACTCTGCTGCGCGAGAAGGGACCACCTCGATGGCCTCCGTCCTCAGAGAGTGTCTACTTCTATTCCATTACCAGAGCCTGCTCGGAGCCCACCAGGGTGGGAAAGGCCCCGTTGAATTGAGGCGGAGGAGAACCAAACTGGATTCTGTGGCCTCTCACTACAGTGTGCAGGACCCACTGAGACACGTTTGGCAGTAGTTTTCACACTGCAAAATAGTCTACTAAGGGAATCAGTCTCTCGAGACTGACCTCTGGTGTAACCAGAGCGGCTAGCTTGGTGCCCTGGATCGGCGGACCGGCAGGGGACGGCCGTACTAGCTGATCTAGAGACCTCCGCGGAGGTCGCGAGCCTCTTAGCACCGCTACGTTTCTGGGCGGTAACTGAGACAGCGCTCGCCAGACACCGCTGCACCCTGAAACACCGGCAGGGTTGGCAGAGCGATCTCCTGAGGGCACTGAGGAGAGACGGGCACCGTGTAATGCGGTGTGAACCTCTCTTCCCCAGAGGGGCCTGCCCTCCGAGGTCCTGAGCCACAGCATCAGGACCCTCATAGCGGAAGTCTCCTATTGAAAACGACGGCCCTCAGACCCACGTCGTCTGTTAGGAAGACTAGACCAGAGCCTGCTCGGGGCAGGACCCAATGAAGCACACTTGGCAGGGGCTCCCACACCGCCAGGTGACCTCCTAAGGGAACCAGTCTCGCGAGACTGGCCTCTGGTGCGCCTAGAGCAGCTAGCTCGGTGCCCTGAAGCGGCGGACCGGCAGGGGACCGTACTAGCTGCTCTAGAGACCTCCGTAGAGGTAGCGAGCCTCTTAGTACCGCTACGTTTCCGGGCGGTAACTGAGAGAAGCGCTCGCCAGAGACCGCTGC
>NW_015628700.1:12458-16833 GCF_001515625.1 Sinocyclocheilus rhinocerous | reverse complement strand
GCCCCTGTATATCTAACTTCTCATAGTCAGATAAATACTTCATTTTATTCCTTAGAATTAAATGCAGTCAAACAACCAGAGGAGTAAATATGGTCTGGTGAGTAGATTCACATCAAAAACCGAATGATGTAATATAAGTGTTGCCTCGGCAGCGCACAAGCCGCTCAGTCACACAAACAACATCAATCTCCCCAGAGAAAGATGGCCGCAGCAGCAAGCTCTCACTCAGAGGGGGAAGAACCGCAGCGCGGGCTTCCAAGCCTCGAGAACGAGCTCTAGATCTAGGGAACACGGGTGGAGATAGGACGAGCCGTCTCCAACCCGTCCGCCAGATCATGTGCGGTCCTCGTGATCTCAGTTGCCGCCGTGCCTCAGCAGCAGTGGGGCTGCAATCGCACTCCTCGGAGCGTGCCCGGTGAGAGCGGAGCGCTTAACAGCGGGAAAAGCACAATCCGCCCCCCCCCGAGAACCGACTGCGCGAGCTTCGCTCCCCATTAATGCTGCTCATTATAATATCAGGCATAATATGCTCGTGTAACTGATGCTTGTGCAACTGGCGAGCTCTTTGACGCCCTCCGTATCAGTCTCCTCGGAGAAAGACAGGCGGAACACGTCACCGGGGGGAAAGAACCGCAGCGCGGGCTTCCGAACCCCCGAGAGCGGGCGCTGGATCTGGTGGTTAAGGAAGAAGATAAGGACTCGCCCGTCTACATTCCCTCCACCGGATCCATATGCGAAACCCACGAGCACAGCCGCCGCTCCGCCTCGGCAAAAGCCGGGCCGGCACCGCGAGGAACGCTAGTCCGTCTCGCCCATCCATTGGACTGATTACACACGTGGTTCAGAGCTGGTCACGCTGAAGGGCATTCCCAAAGCGTCTTCCGACGCAGTTCGAGTTCCTGAAGAGGAACTCTGTCTTCCTCTTCTTTAGCCAGGACTTAAGTAACTGGCACTGGAGTTGACAGAGAGAACCATAGAGGAGACTGAATGGTCTTGCTCAGGGCGATCAGATTCATCTCTCCACTGAACTGCTGGCAGATCACACTTACAGTCTGAGGGTGCCTCCAATCTCCAGAAATCAGTCCCTGCCTCAAGAAGAACTCCACTTACAGATTCTCCAGTCCTGGAATATACACCACTTTCAGGGACAGAAATTTGTCATGTGCCAAAAAAAGAATGTGCCACGCGAACCTCCACATAGGGCTTGAACAAAATCCTCCTGGGCGATTTGGGTAGGAAACTATAGTTGTGTTGTCTGTCCTGATGACAACATGGCAGGTCTGAAGGTCCCAAAGAAAATGGCCCAAAGCCAGATGCACGGCCAGCATCTTCAGGCAATTTACAGTATGTGCCATGAGCAATGCTCAACATTCCAGACATCTTAAACTGGGCGTCCTTCATAGACCACTCGCTAATCTGTTTACAGCAACAGACTCTGCCCAAAGAAACACTTGAGTCAGAAACTGAGGCTGTTTCCATATGACCAGGGTCTGAAGGCACCTATGTGAAACTCTGAACATACTGTATTTCTTGAACAAATTTCTTGAGTTTTGACCCACCAGTATAATGGTATCATACTGAATGAAGCGGGCCCAATGGAATCATTGATGAGGCAGCTGCCATGAGACCCATCAGTCTGCCCTGTTGAAAAAAACATGAGCTGGTTTAAACTGGTCATGTGCTGGTCCTAAGCTGGTCCAAAACATACCTAACCAGCATATGCTGGTTTTTTTTTTCAACAGGGTGTGAATTAGACCCAACCTGAGATGTCTGAAAAACAATTTTCTGGCAATTCAACCTCAAGCCTAGACCTTGCAAATGCTCGAGAATGGTGCTGACATGCTAACTCCTCTGACTGTGCTAGTATCAGCAGTCACTGAGGTAATTTAGCACACAGATGTCCTGGAGTCTCAACAGAGCCAGAGCAGCATCCATGTTCTTCATAAATGTGCAAAGAGCTAAGGCTAGGCCAACAGAAAGTACTCAAAATTTGTACGATTTGCCACTAAAAGAGAACTTAAGAAAATGTATCTGATATCTGAGTATCTGAACGATGTGAATGCAGAAATAAGCAAATTTAGCTCTATTGTGAAAAACCAGTCCCTCAGCCAAATCTACACCATGATGTGCTTCAGTGTCAGCATACTGAACCAGCACTTCTGCAGAGTGTAGATCAGTCAATGGAAATCTGAAATGGGATGCAGACCTCCATACTTTTACCAGCTGTAAAGGTCAGACTCTCTCTTGGAAGGAGGCACTTCCTCTATGGCTCCTTTTACCAAAAGGGAGAGAAAATGGCCAATGTCATGGGAAACACTCAGTTGAAATAAGACAGATTGCACCAAAATAGGATGGTTTACCCCTTTTCTATGGTTCAGAGAACCCAAGATGATAGGGCTGTGCAGATAGACGATAGTATCTTGTATCAACGATAGTCCGAGATATCGCCTGTGGCTGATGCCTTTGACGATATCAAGATTATTATTATTATCATTATCATTATCATTATCATCATCATCATCATCATCATCATCAGGCTAGTATTATTATCTCATTAATATTAGAGATTATTTGTTCCATCATATTACTTTTTCCGAGTTTTTACAGTGTTGCGCGTTATAACCAATCACACACGATTTCGTTGAGTTTATGAATGCAGCGGCCAATCAGAGACGTTCCGATGAGTCATCGCTGAAACACTGGAGATTTGTTGTTGAGTGCGCGCGCTCGCTGTCTGCTCTCTCACGAATTCTCTCATCATAAACAACAAAGTGCAGATGTACGTGCCATGTAAGTAGGCTATAAGAGATTTATTCATCATACAGTGTAGATGGTTTCACTGATTATAACGGGAGTCAGTGAGGATGTTCTTTGATCATGTAAATGTTCTTTGCTTTTCTGTAGCTGCTGTTTGAATAACTGAGGAAATGTAAGCATTATAATAAGTAACTTACAATGTTTTTATTAAATTGTGATCATGTTAAATATAAATTCAGTCATATTAAAAATATTTTATGACATGATATCAATATGCTACTTAAAAAGATATAATGTGTAGATTACCCTAACATTAGGCTGCTTTTAGCCGTACCCTGCAGTTGGTTCACTCTCCGGCTATGAAACTAAGTAAGTGAATAATTCAGTAAATTAGCACAATAATATTGTGTATTAGCGATCTCACAGGCTGACGATAGAACGATATGATTATGGAGCATTTCGCCCAACATTACAAGATGACACAACTAACAGAAGTTTCCACGCTGTCAGATGGACAGAAAGTGGCGTTATGCGCCTCACCTGTAACATAAGAACGTGATTTGTTGGATGTCACAGGACATGTCGTGGCAAGAGAGCCTATATTGTCTCTAAACACAACTTGAGATATGAGGGGTATAAAATTGTTTCATGCGTCTGCATGAAGCAGACTGCTGTGTGCTTGACCCTGAAGTTCCTGAGCAGCAAGCAAATTACATGCAACTTTTTGCAACTTTACAGACCTTCTTTATGCACCAAGAGCTTGTAACGATTATGCAAATATTTCCACATAGTGGGGTAGATATGTGGGGGCGTGTTAGAATGAGCCGTTTTAGGGGGGCGTGGCAGAGTCTTAACTTTGATAAAGAATATCTCTTTGGTTTTGAGACTTTAGTCTTTGCAACTTCAGGGATCTTATCTATGCACAATCAGCTTGTAACACTCCAAAGAGAAAGGAAAACTTGAAATCGCATCATATGACCCCTTTAATGCAAAATTACTCATAATACAAATGCCCACTAGATGGCAGTCTCATTAAAAAACACATATGTTTTGCAGTAGTGTAGAGATCTAGCAGTGTCACTCATTTTTTTGTCATTCACATTGATGTTAAAATTAAATTTTCTGATTTGTGACATTACTTTTTATGTACTGCTAAAACACTGCTGGTCACTTTCAGAAGTTGTAGTGATTCTTTCTTTTCCAAGCTTTCTTTTCCAAGAAAGAATGTGAAACAAATTGGTTATATAATTTTCATTTTTAAATATTTTATAATATAATTTTAATAGATTTTTCACACTTTAAGCAATATCGTATCGCATATCGCATTTTTTAACAAGGTATCTCGTATCGCATTTTTTTTCAATATCGCACAGCCCTAGTCTGCATGAATGGGCTCATTCTTGTCATGTGACAAACCAGTGTTCAGGCGTTTGCCTTCTTCATGTACGCTCTTGGCCCTCACTGAGTTCCGAGGCTGTACTAAATTATCTTGGGACGATTATTTAAGGCTGTGCCGACCTCTGTGAGTTTGGCCCTATTGCCTCCTGCGGGGCTTCCCTGCAAAATACTTGGTCCCTCTGGGCCCCCTTGGGTGCTTAAGGCAAGTTCAAGTATTAGT
>NW_015628700.1:11282-11544 GCF_001515625.1 Sinocyclocheilus rhinocerous | reverse complement strand
TTAGCCCTACTGCCTTTTGCGGGGCTTCCCTGCAAAATACTTGGTCCCTCTGGGCCCCCTTGGGTGCTTAAGGCAAGTTCAAGTATTAGTCGTTCCTCTAGCATAGCACGGCGGGTTTGTACTGGTTCCCCAAAGCGTCTTAGCAGACTCAGTACGAGTGAAGTATCGATAGGGAATGTACTCGGTTACTAACGTAACTTTGGTTCCCTGAGATACGGAATGAGTACTGCGTACTTTGCCGTGCTATGTAGCTGCACGACTC
>NW_015628700.1:0-9462 GCF_001515625.1 Sinocyclocheilus rhinocerous | reverse complement strand
ACCTGAGAATCCTGTGGCGAACGCCCGCTTATATAGCCAGATGGCTTCACCCATTCTGGCGGGCTCTGTCACCACAGGCTTGTGCAGCCCCGCTGCCGAGCCATTGGTTAGTTTTTAAAGTGTACTGTAGCGTCTTAGCAGACTCAGTACGAGTGAAGTATCGATAGGGAATGTACTCGGTTACTAACGTAACTTTGGTTCCCTGAGATACGGAATGAGTACTGCGTACTTTGCCGTGCTATGTAGCTGCACGACTCAGTCGTCGCTTCAGTTGAAGTAACCTGAGGATCCTACAGCGGAATGCCCGCTTATATAGCCAGATGGCCCCGCCCATTCTGGCGGGCTTTGTCGCCATAGGCTCATTCAGCTCCGCTGCCGAGCCATTGGTTCGTTTTTTATTCACTGCACGAACCAATGGCCGTGCAGTTACATTGCGTTATTGAAAGTCATCGGAGAAAAAGGAGTTTTCCCCAAATTACTCGTTCCGTATCTCAGGGAACCAAGGTTGCATTAGTAACCGAGTACGTTTATTCTCATCAATATTCTTGTCCTCTATTTTATACATATTTATTTATTCATTTAACAAATGCTTTTATCCAAAGCAACTTGCAAATGTTTATCACAAGAAATTAATCATAAGAACAATATCTGTGCACAGTTTAGAGTATAAGCTACATTGGTATCCAAGCTAGAACAGGGGAATGCAGAAAAGAACAGAGTTAAGCCTCGTACACACCGGGACGATTATCGCGAGTGCTTATCGCCAACGTTTTTCGACGCGTCTTTTGTGTTCATACCCAAGCGATTTTCGCAGGCGATGAGCCGAGTGAACGTGCAAATTCACTCCCTGACATTAGATGGCGCTTAATGAAAAACAGAAATACCCCGGTACACATCGAATCCTATTTGATCTGCAAATCCTCTCCATAACAATTCCCTCTTATCGAGATTTTTGTAGTCGCTGCCGCGTTTGTCATAAAGCCCTTTATGTTCAGACACCAATGAGACCCGCAGCTCTACATTCATCTTGCCTCGATGCATCTTCTTGGTCTACTTACTTCCTCTTTTTCGTTAGGTATCAATGTGTGCTCGGCAAGACTGTTCTAATGACCGGGAACAGTGCAGTCTTTTCAAATGCCTCTTTCTGCAGCGGACCACCCCCCTTCATGTTGAATTTGGACATGAGGGAATTTTTTTAAAACCCTGTCCAGCATCCTTCTGGCACTGTCTTTGTGGTTTCTTCCTTCAACTCTGCACAACTTTGACACCATTGCTGCCCGGATCTTTTCAAATTTTAACCGCTTTTCCAGATGTTGAAACTCCTCCTCAGTTTCTCCAATTCTTCTGAGTGTGTTCAAAGACCAAGTAGGAATGTCCTTTGTCGTTTGTTGTCTACTTACTTCCTCTTTTTCGTTAGGTATCAATGTGTGCTTGGCAAGACCGGCTTTTACGCCTCGCGTTTTACGCGTCGGTGTGCACACTCACATTGGCACCCTTTGTTTAGTCACGAGGCATTAAACGTCGGCGATAATCGCGCGCGATATTCATCCCGGTGTGAACAAGCCTTTAGATGTTTCTTTAACATTGTAATGGTCTCAGCTCATTCCATCAAGTAGTATAGAAAAAGAGTATGTATGTATAGTATGGGGAAAAAAATTACTATGGAAGTGTTTGGTTGGCAACATTCTTCAGGATATCTTCTTTTGTGTTCAGTAGAAGTAAGAAATTAATTCAGGTTTGGAACAACTTGAGGGTGAGTAAATAACGGCAGAATTTTCATACAGTATTGTATACTGTACAATACTGTATGAACTGTCAGGGTGAACTGTCCCTTTAACATATACTCTCCCCTTATGAAACAAAAATATATGGACAAATACTTCAAAATGTAATGCTATATATTATATAATACAAGGGAAACTAGTGCTGATATTTTTAAATATACTGCAATATGTGCATTAACCATGTATGGTTATATATATTGATAAATAAAAATATTTAGAAATGAAGACAAAAATAGCATTACATGTAATATTCATTGGCAAACTGATGACACTGCATTTTGATGCACTACTATAATATTTCACAAGTTCGTTGCCGTTTTTTTTTGTAGCTGAGAGTTGAAAACTGTTCAACTTTGGGTAAAAGGTAGCACTCATCATTGCCACTTTTACTCAGTCGTCCAATTAATGGAGGAGGACAAATACTACACCGACCAATCATCTCACTTGTATAACGACTGAACAACTATGGAGAAGTTCATATTGCTGGGTACTTTCTTCAAAATGAGATACTATACATTACTTCCATAGATATTCTAAATCACATCAACCATGTAAAACAATAGAACTTATATTACAGAAATGTAAACACGTATTCAGGCATAAAATATTGCTGCAATCCCACATACATGTAAATGCATTATTCTATAAAGGGTAGAGTCCTACTGAAGATCTGAAGCTCTTTACTCTTATCTTTTTTTAGATCTAATCAAATCTGTTACATCAACAAGTGTGTATTGTTACTAAGCAGCAACATCTGTCAAATCCCATTAACTATTTTAGGCAAATCAGCATGTGCAGAATCCATGGACCATCTATTTTATGTCACACAGTTTCACTGTTGGATATTCAGCTGATCCAAATAATCTGTACACAAATGGAAAAATAAACCTAAACCCAGGATAGAGCGACTGAGTGAATGTGGTCTGGACTCTGTGGATGAGGGTCATTATGCCAGAGACGCTGTAGAAGGACAGAATTCCGATATTGTGATCCACATACACTCCTATTTTACGGGAGCTTGCCACTGCAGAGAGTTCAGTCTGTTTGTTATTTTGACAGAATGTGTAACTGGAAGGAGAGCAGATTAAACTCCAGGACTGATCATTACTTCCAAATTTGCTCTTATCACCCCATCCCTTTCTGCTTATACTCTGATAAGACACTGATATACACACACAATAATCACCACTCCATTCAACCTCCCAGTAGCAGCGTTCACGCACGCTCTCAATACACAACACCTGAGGCCAAAAACTAAATCTGTCTGGGTGATCAGGACACTCTTGTCGTGTTCTACTGTAAGTCACCACTCTGTTCCTCTCAGGAAGACGGAGGTGTTTGTGCACTGTGTTTGGATCCAGAGTAAATCGACAGAAATCTGATAGAGACAAAAAACATGATCTGCACCAAAATCTGTAGTTTCAATAATTAAAACATTAAATTCATCTGTTAGTTTTCATATAGATAAAATGTGATGGATGTCGTTATGAATGAAACGAATGCTGATAACTACAACTTTCATATCATATTTTACTTTTATTTTAAAACACTGATGTAGTGTATTCTGATAACAAGTGTTGCCAAATGTGCATGGGATCCATTTTATATGAAAATAATCAAGTCTTATCTTCATGTTTCCCTAGTATATCTGAAAAAATTCATAGAAAAAAATACACTGATTTATCAGTGTTCATAATTGGATCTTTTCCTATAAGAATGTTATATATATATTTTTTATCGACAACAATCCTATTTTTTGCGTTCCTATTTTCCTAGTAACTTACACTGTAGGAAGTCTTTCCTGCTCTCATATTCTGGGGTGGGAATGATCTGGATGCATGTCACTGTGGAAAACAACACGCATGACATACAGTTTCAGTGTAAAAGAACTAGATAAATAGAATACTAATGAGTCTCCAGTACTTTACCTCTTCCAGAGAGTTTTTCAATCTCTTCTCTGCAGAAATCCTCCAGTTTCTGTCTCAGTTTAGAGACTGATTTTCCTACAACATCCAAAGAACTGTCAGTGATGCTGGGAACATCTGGAGATCCAGGAGGAACAGGGAGAGACGGGAAACTCTGCACAGACACAAACAACCAGAGAATAAATTTAAGACAGAAATATTTCATAGAGAGTAAATGCTGCTCAAGTGTCAATAAAATCTGTAAAAGCTCTCAGTAATGAAAAGACTGATGGCCATGGTGTTACCTGGAGGAAATGAGTGTGATTATGTGTCTGTGAAAGCTGTTGTAGTTCAGCATCACTCCTCCTTAGTTGATCAATTTCATGCTCTAGTTCTTTCAAGAGACCTTCAGCTCGACTCACTACAATCTTTTCTCGATCTCTGATCATCTGTGTGACCTCAGAGCATCTTTTCTCTATGGACTTCTTACAGTAACTGTGTCCACAGGGAATGGCTACTGGATCCTTCAGCAAATCCAGACACACTGAACAGCTGAACTGCTCTGCTGAAACACTTGCTTCAGCCATTTCACTGCATGCACTCACAGACAGAGACACAACACAGCTAAACGGCACTTAGGTTGCATTTTTCCTGAACTGGAGAGAACTGGATTAATTTCCTGGTTCTCTGATTGAGAGACGTGTGCAAATCAGGTATGCCTGTGACGTGCAAAAGGTTTGTTTGCAAAAGGCTTGATCACTGATAATGCAACCATCTAATAGATTTCAGTTTCATACAGTACAGAGACAAATAAAGTGTCACGATCACCAGCTGGAGTGCCCATAAGCTCCCCCAGGGGCACTCCTTACTACTCCTTTACCATTCCATCACGAACTACATTTCCCATTAACCTTTGCCTGGACTCGTTGTTCTGTGATCACTTCCGCCTGCGTATCATTAGCTTGTTAAGGTCTGTGTGTTTATAAGGTCCGTGCTTGATTTATTGTACATCGGTCATTGTTTCCTGTATGTGTGTTCCCAGTTGATGCTCTCTCTTGCCTACTCTGAGTGGTTTATGTTCATGATCCCCTATGTGGATTGCAGCTTGGTTCTTGGCTTGGATAATCTGTGTTTGTGTTTTAATAAACTTTTGTGCTTGCACTTGGATTCTCGCTCCCCCTGGTCTTGGCTCACATGTAACATAAAGGCTTTAATAGAGTGTATTGCTTGACTATGCTGTTTATACTTAACTGCATGAAGCTGCAATATTGAATTTTAACTGTGATAATGAATACAAACATCATCACTTTGATCTGTTAAGGTTGTGTCCCATGCCTTCAGCCCAAGTCACTGGAGTAGGCGGCAACATTTCGGTGATCCTACATAAGACGATCAGTGAGGAGAATGGATGAATCCACACAGAAAAATGATGACAATGATGATTATAAAGATTAGTGCATCAGTTGTATTCAATGTACAATAGAAGTATTGTATGCTACATTTTTGTAATATGGTCTTACATTATCAACATGGTTTTTCCTGGTCTCGTAATGCACCACTTTATTTTAAGGACCAATTCTCACTATTAACTAGTTGCATTAGCAGGAATATTACAAGCATATTGGCTGTTTATTAGTACTTATAATGTGCATATTAATTCGGCATGATCATATTTTAAATCCCTTAATCCTACCCCATACCTAAACTTAACAACTAACTTATTAACCAATAATAAGTAGCAAATTAGGAGTTTATTGAGGCAAAAGTTGTAATTAATAATTAGTAAGAATTTGTACCTGTGTGAATATGATACACAAACTCTCGGTTGGATAAAGCAAACTAGTACACAGTTATAAAGTTTTAATCAGTGAAAATTGTAATCAAGGTAAAGACGTACAATACACATACAGGAGTCATACATTAAGCACGGGTGAGTTTGTTATTATTGACTACGTTTACATGCACCCTCATAATACGATTATAATTGTTTTTTTTTAGTAATATTGCGATTAAACTTTGTAAACCTCATGTAAACACAATACTTCGATCAAACTAATGTGATAAAGTTCATTGTAACAATAACTGCCTTTAATTATTGTCACAGGTTCACCAGGCTCTCTAACCACCTCCACTCAGCGATCTCAATCACCAGCATTCTAATCATCACCATCTGCAAGTCATTACAATATGTCGCTTTGTTTCATAATTACAGTGTATACGTATTTCTTTATTTACCCCAAAAGAACTGAAGTAAATGGGTTACATTGTAACATCTGAGGGGCACGTTGTAACATGACCATATGACAGCTTAAAATGTTATCTGATCTAATGAAAAAAAACAAAACAAGACAAACTAAAATATTTTGTCAATAAAATACTTTTTTTTTTCATTTAAAATAATGGTGTTTTTTAAGAATTAAAAATAATCTAATTTTGGAGTTTGACAATGAACGCATTGCCACCATGCCTCGGACGGCCCTGATCGCAACACACAGCTATACAATATAGTTCAAAACAATGTGGGCAAATAGATGAAGAAACACATTCAGAGAAATACAGAGATTAACACTCCCCTCTACTCCCTCCACACACGGCTCTCCAGTGTTGGGCATGTTACTTTAAAAAAGTAATTAGTTATAGTTACTTCTCACAAATAGTAACTGAGTTAGGAACTGAGTTACATCATTATAAAAGTAACTAATTACCAGGGAAAGTAACTATTGTGTTACTTTTAAAAAAATTTTTCAAATATGTCAAATAACTTGGAAGCCCCCAATATTAAATATGTTAAATGAATCACAGCTATACAATATAGTTCAAAACAATGTGGGCAAATAGATGAAGAAACACATTCAGAGAAATACAGAGATTAACACTCCCCTCTACTCCCTCCACACACGGCTCTCCAGTGTTGGGCATGTTACTTTAAAAAAGTAATTAGTTATAGTTACTTCTCACAAATAGTAACTGAGTTAGGAACTGAGTTACATCATTATAAAAGTAACTAATTACCAGGGAAAGTAACTATTGTGTTACTTTTTTTTTTAAATTTCAAATATGTCAAATAACTTGGAAGCCCCCAATATTAAATATGTTAAATGAATGAAATGGACACTAAACAGAATAAATTGGCAATATAATCGCCATTGGCTAGTACATTTTTTAGTTTACTCATCAGACTAATATCAATTATCTGATATATTTTATCTGACTATTTTATATATATATATAAAGCTTATGTTTGTAAAATGGCACAGTTTTTTAAATATCTGACACTTAGCATCAGTCAGTCAAGCATTATAATATGATATTATGATAATTTAGCACCTCGGGGTGAAGCCTCCATTCCCCGGGCCTCTGCCCCTGCCTTGACAGGATGTCTGCTCCCATATTGAGAGAGGAGGAGCGAGAGGAGTTTGCCCTGGGACCACACAAGGATCTGGTGCGCCAGCCTGTACAGGGGGCGCGAATGCAGACCTCCTTGGTGGTTGATATACAGTGGGTACGGAAAGTATTCAGACCCCCTTAAATTTTTCACTCTTTGTTATATTGCAGCCATTTGCTAAAATCATTTAAGTTAATTTTTTTTCCTCATTAATGTACACACAGCACCCCATATTGACAGAAAAACACAGAATTGTTGACATCTTTGCAGATTTATTAAAAAAGAAAAACTGAAAAATGCTCAGTATTTAGTAGAAGCACCCATTTGATCTAATACAGCCATGAGTCTTTTTGAGAAAGATGCAACAAGTTTTTCACACATGGATTTGGGGATCCTCTGCCATTCCTCCTTGCAAATCCTCTCCAGTTCTGTCAGGTTGGACGGTAAACGTTGGTGGACAGCCATTTTTAGGTCTCTCCAGAGATGCTCAATTGGGTTTAAGTCAGGGCTCTGGCCGGGCCATTCAAGAACAGTCACAGAGTTGTTGTGAAGCCACTCCTTCGTTATTTTAACTGTGTGCTTAGGGTCATTGTCTTGTTGGAAGGTAAACCTTAGTTCCAGTCTGAGGTCCTGAGCACTCTGGAGAAGGTTTTCGCCCAGGATATCCCTGTACTTGGCCGCATTCATCTTTCCCTCGATTGCAACCAGTCGTCCTGTCCCTGCAGCTGAAAAACACCCCCACAGCATGATGCTGCCACCACCATGCTTCACTGTTGGGACAGGTGATGAGCAGTGCCTGGTTTTCTCCACACATACCGCTTAGAATTAAGGCCAAAAAGTTCTATCTTGGTCTCATCAGACCAGAGAATCTTATTTCTCACCATCTCGGAGTCCTTCAGGTGTTTTTTAGCAAACTCCATGCAGGCTTTCATGTGTCTTGCACTGAGGAGAGGCTTCCGTCGAGCCACTCTGCCATAAAGCCCCGACTGGTGGAGGGCTGCAGTGATGGTTGACTTTCTACAACTTTCTCCCATCTCCCGACTGCATCTCTGGAGCTCAGCCACAGTGATCTTTGGGTTCTTCTTTACACTTCAGCGCCAGGCGCGAGTCAAACGAGCGCGGAAACGGTACTGTGCTCGCAGCGCATGCTCTTCAACTGCACGCACAAAAGGCGCCGGCGCGCGCTGTAGCCTGTATCCTTTCATATCAAAGCACGAAATAAACAAGAAGTAGATAAGGCTACTTATAAGTAGATAAGTCTTTCATGTGTATTTCTATTTTATTTATTTTTTTGTAGTGCTGTCATGCAAGATATGTCCACAAATGTTTTAAGCAAACTTGATGATCAAGAAATATGATTTCTGAAGTATTTTGTATGCATGTCCTGCTGTGTCATATTTTCTTACCACTGCAGCCCTGTCTTCATAATTTTCATAAGTTTTCCATTTTTGTCTTCTTTTAGGACAGTTCTGGAGAAAATGGGGCTGCTGGAAAATTTAAAAATGAAATGAATAAAGTTGTTCTATACATTACTTTTGTAATTTAAGTTATTTTTAAATAAAGCAAATTAATTTCTGTGCATTATTTTATTTTTGTATTGTAAGTTGAAACTTGTAAATAAAAGACGAGTAGTAGTTCTGGAAATTGTTTGTTTTTGCAAAGCAAAACAAACTCTTCTATAAATTTTTTTTTGGTGTCTAAATTAACATTTGTTCATGAAAATAAATTGTTCTATACTAAAGGTACGTTTGGTAACCACCTTGTAACGATCAGCCTAACAGGCTGGGTTACAAAGTTTAAAATGGGGTCAGAATTTACTGTGTGAGAGGTTTATATGTGTTAAAATAATGACATAAATCTGTAAATACACCGTTCTTAAACGTATTTCTAAGTTCACGGGACTTTAAAACAGCACAATAAAACCAGGAAAACTCAGTCTGTTGAAAGCATACAGTTCTCTGCACCATACCCTAAAAACAGTCCAAGAATTCTAGAGTGCTGAAAAAGTCCCAAAGTGAGTCCACCAGTGTATATACAATCCAAAATGAGTGATAATCCACAAGCTTGCAAGTAAAAACAAGTTTACTAAATAAGCCAGGTTTATTTCAGTTAGCCTGACTTATTGTCAGTTGATTTGGTTCAATATAAGCCAGACTAACTGAAATAAGCCTGGCTTATTTGGTAAACTTGTTTTGTGAAACAGGCCCCTGGAAAGGTAAGTCCACAGAAAGGAAACGCCACAATCCAGGTGTGTTTGGTAGCTGTTAGTGGCCGCTTTGTTTGGCATGCTGCTCTCTTTATACAGCTCCTGCTTCCTGTCACATGACTGGTCACATGACAGGCCAACCATATATTTCTTAAAGACACATACACACTAAAATGTTAAGAG
>NW_015628699.1:621-1170 GCF_001515625.1 Sinocyclocheilus rhinocerous | reverse complement strand
GCGGCATGAATAAATTATGCAATTGCTTTGTTTTACTGTTTTTTTATTTTTATGTCCATTTTATTTGCTGTCTTGTGTCAGTAGTAGAACAACAATAAGAGTCAATTTTATTTGCTGTCTTGTGCCAGTAGTAGCACAACAAAAAGAGCAAATAAAACGGCTATTGTTACAATTAATAAAATAAATTTAATTTAATTGTTACCATTGTTGTGTTTTGCATGTTGAAGTCTGTGTGTGACTCAAGCATGGTCGATTGCAAGATATTGCCATAAATAATAAAGGATTATATCAATCCAATTAAAAGTTTCACAAGGTGTATTTGAAAAACAGTAAAAGATCATTAATCAACATGAAAAATACGCTAGCTAATGATTTAATTAGAAGTTAGGTCACATTCTAAAAGCAACCTATTTATTACTTCCCTTCCTTTGAAACTAAATAACTGTGATTTCATATTGCATCAATAGAAAGAGAATTATAGCAATATAAATGAAGTTCCAAGTGCCCAACCAAAGAGAGCACTAATCACTATAATGGTGAGTTCAAACA
>NW_015628699.1:0-192 GCF_001515625.1 Sinocyclocheilus rhinocerous | reverse complement strand
ACAGTAGCTGTAACTTAATAAAACCTAGTAAGTATAACAACTAAGTAAAGGTAACTAATTATATAGTGAGTAAGGTAAACTATTGGATTTTACAGTGTATATACTGAAAAATCAATGTCCCTGCATTTAAATAAAATGTAAAAACAGCAATGTGGTAAGTTTAACTGGACAAATTAAAGGCCTTTTAATTAT
>NW_015628698.1:378138-391184 GCF_001515625.1 Sinocyclocheilus rhinocerous | reverse complement strand
TTTGTATAGTGTGTAAGCCCTTTTCTGCCATGTAAGGGAAAAAAATTATAATTTGTAAATCATAATTATGAGATAAAAGGTTCAAACTATGAGACATTAAGTCATAATTATAAGATAAAAATTCTAAATTATGACATACCAAGTATTGATTATTAAATAAAAGTCAAAATAATGACGTTAAGTTAAAATTGAGAAAATGTAAAATTATGAGATAGTCATAACTATGACAAAAAGTTGAAATTATGAAATACAGTGTACTAATTCATAATTATGAAATAAAAATTATGACATACTAAGTCATAATGACTTTGAAATTATGAGATAAGAGAGATGAGATAAGATTGAAATTATGAGATAAAGCCATAACTGACTTAAAAATTATGATTTACCAAAACAAGATTTTTTCTTATGTGGCATAAATGGGCTTATATAGGTTTTTTCCTTCTCCATAAATTTGCAGTTTAAAGCAAATTATCTGTGCAAGGGATTTCCCTTTAAATGCCACAGCATTTAGACAAACACCTTTTTTCTGCTATTTATTTATTAAAGATAGACAAGTTACATTCAAAATCCACAATTATGATAACAAAGCTCTCTTAAACCAGTATTTTGTAAGTCTTTGTCACTCATATTTTATATGAGCTTTTTTGTGGAAACCGTGACACATTTTTCCAGGATTCTTTGATGAATAGAAAATTCAAGAGAACAGCATTTATTTGAAATATACTTTTTTTGTCACTTTGTGACTTTTACTGTCATCAATTTAATGCCTCTTTGTTAAATAAAACTACTAACCCTAAACTTCTGAACAATAGTGTAGAATTTAATTGTAATTGGTTGCTGAAAAAAAATAATGATTGGCAGGCACTTTATTTCTATTATAGGCACAATCATATACACCATAGGTGTACAGGTGTTCCCTTTCAGTCGGTCACTCTCGGCGTCACGTCAGCGATGACCGATGAATTGGGATCCCTACCAACACGCCACAGGTGCTGCCCCCACCAGTGCCCTGTGTAGGCATCCTGATCCTTCCTATAAGGCAGATGATAGGACCGGGCTCTACACAGAGAAGGTAGACTACAGCTGTTCCTCGCAACCCAACAGTAGGACTTGGATAACACTGGGAAGTGTGCCCTTCCATTTGGAAGAGGACACTGAGGAGTCACCTCCTTCCAGAGGGGGTTAAGTGACATTTACTCACGTGGAGTAACCCCGAGGGGCCCTACTGCACATGGAAGTCTCTGAGATGGCTCATGGCTGCATCATTTAGAGACGGCAGAACGTGGTCTGCCAAGGGAAACACAGCCCTAGTAATTGTACCGTGGAAATACACATATGGGATCCCAACCGGGTCATTCATATGGGCACTAGCCTCACACCAGATTTCAGGAAATCATTGGCTGAAAGGTCTGGTGCCGGACGCTCTGCCACGTCTGGCCGCCGGAGTGCTGGAGGACTCGACAGGGTCTGGGGACTCTCTGGAGAACTAGGCATTCAGGATGCCGCAAGCCGACTCTGAGCCAGGCCTCTCAGTGCCACTACCCGTTTGAGGTGAGAACACTGGAGGAAACCAGTTCGACACGCAGACTATAGAACCTAGCGAACGTGTTAGGGGTCGCCCAGCCCGCAGCTCTACAAATGTCTGCTAGCGAGGCACCACGAGCCAGCGCCCAGGACGATGCAACACCCCTAGTGGAGTGAGCACGCAGCCTGAGCGGGCAGGGCACACCTTGTGCTTAGTAGGCCAAGGTGCTTAGTAGGCCTCTGCTTGGAGACAGCCTTCCCCTTCTGCTGTCCTCCGTAACAGACAAAGAGTTGTTCTGAGGTCCTAAAGCTCTGAGTTATATCCACGTACTGTCGCAGTGTGCGTACAGGACAGAGCAAACAAAGCTAGGGCTGGGTCTGCCTCCTCCAGGGGCAGCGCTTGCAGGTTCACTACCTGGTCCCTGAAGGGAGTTGTAGGAACCTTGGGCACATAGCCGGGCCGGGATCTCAGTGTTGCACTGGAATCAGCTGGCCCAAACTCAAGGCACGATTCGTCGACCGAAAATGCCTGCAGGCCCCCACCCTCTTGATCGAGACCAATGCAGTCAGGAGAAGGGTTTTCATAGAAAGAAACTGACCGAGGTCCTAAAGCTCTGAGTTATATCCACATACTGTCGCAGTGTGCGTACAGGACAGAGCAAACAAAGCTAGGGCTGGGTCTGCCTCCTCCAGGGGCAGCGCTTGCAGGGTCACTACCTGGTCCCTGAAGGGAGTGGAAGGAACCTTGGGCACGTAGCCGGGCCGGGGTCTCAGTGTTGCACTGGAATCAGCTGGCCCAAACTCAAGGCACGATTCGTTGACCGAAAATACCTGCAGGCCCCCACCCTCTTGATCGAGACCAATGCAGTCAGGAGAAGGGTTTTCATAGAAAGAAACTGACCGAGAGGAACTACCGCCACAGCTGCAGCCATATGCCCCAGGATCCTCTGAAAGAATTTCAGTGGGACCGCCGTCCTACCTGATAAAGTCTAGGAATGCGCCGATCCGATATTCATATCGGGTATCGGCTCCGATAGTGCCATTTTTCTCAGATCGGGTATCGGTCAGAGAGGGCCGATCCAAATCCGAGATTTATTTAATTTTTTTCCGATTGTGCGAAGGGGGCCCGCCGTCCTACCTGATAAAGTCTAGGGATGCGCCGATCCGATATTCCGCCTCCGTCTGCTTCTGTGCCGCCGAGAACTGCAGGGCAAAGCTCTTGACAGCGTCGCCGAAAAGGCTGGTCTGTGACACAGGAGCATTCAGGAACTGCACCGTATCATGCTCCTTCATGTCAGCCAGAGATGGCGCTGCTGGACCACTAGCGTGGACATCGCACGACCCAGAGACTGTGCGGTCACGCCGTAACGCCCGCACTCGCTCTTGCAATCACTCGAAGAGGAGAGCAGTAGTGATGCACCACCGCTCGGCTCTGAAGCAAAAAGATGAATTAATGCGGTGCACCTGCTGCCTCTTATACCCACGCTGCGGGGTAGAAGAGCCAGATGCGAAATCCGAATTGTTTAGTTACACTCAAAGTGGATTGGTCTCTCTGGTGAGATCCCAATTCGTCGGTCATCACCGATGTGACGTCGAGAGTGACCGACTGAAAGGGAACTGGAATTTTAGATTTCAGTCCAAACAGATTTGTTATGCACAAAATATTCACATTATACAGAAGGGCAATTAATGTTGCCTGTGCCTAAAATATTGCACTGTTAAAATAATTTTGTTCTAGTTTTAGAGTAAAGATATCTAAATGTCCTTTTAGCAAGATTTAATGTGAGTAGCATTATGCTGTAACACACACACACACACACACAAATATATACACCATATGTGAATGTATATTAATTCAAAACTTGTTTTCAGACAATGTATTTTACATATTTAAATGCTTTTTATTTATTTAAATAAACAAACATTGTAATTAAATATATATTTACTATATATTTATATGTTATGTATTTTTGTTTTAATATAAACATAAATCTTGAGAAATCTTATCGTCACCAAAACAATCTGGACAGTCAGCAGGGGATCTTTGATTGATTTTCATATTTAAATGGTATTAAACAGATTAGCTTATTTGTCCCCTTGATTTTTGTTTTAGATGATGGCATGCACCCTGAACACAGAATGGTACGCGCTCGCTCGCTCTCTAAAATCAACTTATATATATATATATATATATATATATATATACTAAACTGGTTTGCTGGTCTTACCTTGTCACCCAGTCTGTTCGTCTGTTGGCTAGTTTTAAACAACAGCTTGGTGAGGGTGGGAGACCATCTTTTTTTTAGCAGGGTTTGTAATCTTTTCTGCTCGAGTTTTCGTTTTTTGGTTCACGGGTAGAAAATGGATAAACAACTTTAAAATTTGTTTTTCACATGTGGGCGGTCATGAGACGCCCCTTTCCGCCAAAGCTGAACCTGTGACGTCATCAGTTGTTCTTCAGTTCTGTTCAACAAAATAATAGTCCTCTTAAAGGGGTCATATGACGTTGCAAAAAAAGAACATTATTTGGTGTAATGAAGTGTTTATGCGGTTTAAGGTTCAAAAACACATTATTTTCCACATACTGTACATTATTGTTTCTCCTCTGCCCCTTACCATATTGTGATGCCGTGTCCCGGTGCGACGAGACAAAAACAATAAAACCCATTATAAACGAGGCATTTGTTGCATCCAGTGGGGACATAATTACTGATTATAATGACTTATACAGTCTTTTTGTGTGTTGCACATTTGGGCCGCATTATGCTAATATTTCCACATCGTGAGGTAGATATGTGGGGGCGTGTTTAAACGAGGCATTTTAGGAGGGCGTGGACGAGTCTCAACTTTTAAATAGAATATCTCTTTGGGTTTGAGACTTTAGTCTTTGCAACTTTAGGGATCTTTTCTATTCATGAACAGCTTGTAACACTCCAAAGAGAAAGGAAAACTTGAAATCGCATCATATGACCCCTTTAAAATGTAATAAAAGTATACAAGCACACCACTCTGCTGAGAACTCCACTTACCGGCAGCAGCGTACGTTATGAAGGTATCCTGGTAGTGCGCTAAATTACTAAAGATGTCTGAACGTGAGGGATCATCCCATGAGGTCGTCAGGTGAGAGGTCATCATGTGGATCATTTTACTTATGGCTAAATTATTATTCATTAATTGTACTAATAGTTAGATTGGGCAGGCCTTCACAAAAGGGAGTTTAATCACAAAAAAAAATGCCTTGACAAAAGGGCACTCAAGCACCCCCCCAACTTAAGCTTACAATGTATTTGGGGAACGCAGCCGGTTGGATACTAAGGAGCCAAAACTTGACCCCCTTGCTGCATTCACATTCCCAATGGGGTCGATTGTCGAGGAGTGTGCTGCCCTCTAGGTATGGGATCAGATTCCCGCCAAATGTATTGCAGTCACGGATTGTTTGCTATTCTGAAAACTTTGCTTTCATTTTTACATTTTGTGCAATATAATTTTACTTGCGTTTTTAAATTTTGGTTTCACACTTGTTATTTTTTTTATCCATGACTGCAATACATTTGGCGGGAATCTGATCCCATACTCTAGACTGCAGGATAACGAAGACTAACACGTTTAATCTTATACAGCATGAACCTTGCAATTGTAGTTGCATGTATTTTATTCTTCCTGTAATTAAATGGACCAGACTTAAAATTATTATATTATAGGCCTAGTTAGTTATGAGATTACATTATTTGAATGAATAAAGTCTTAAAACACCGCAAATAAGACAATAACATTGATATTTTTGAGGTTCAAAAATAACACATACAGTCAGAAACGGTCTATACAAAGTTTTAACCACATAGGGACTGTTTTTACAACGACCATGGAAATTGTGACATGAAACCATGCACAAGTAGCAACATAAATTGTAGTTGTCTAATAAAGCCTCTCGATGGAGCTAATGCACCAGCCCAGACCACACTGTGATACGTCGTTCCATCTAATCAAAAAGGAACAGGTTCAATAGACAGACAGTCAGACAGTCACACAGACAGACAGACAGATAGATAGATAGATAGATAGATAGATAGATGAAATGACACATGAATCTTATTTGCGAACTTGCCCTAATATGCAAGAAGACAGAAATAATTAAAATCCAAAGGTCAGGTCCCGCCCACAAGTCCCGCCCACTATTCGCGCAGAGTCCAGCACATCAGACGTGTGGCATTGGGCTGCTGTATATTCTCATCCGAGGGCCGCTCATCATCCGGGTTCGATTTGCCCTATAAACAAATGCAGCTTTGAACCGATGACTTTATTTTTAATTTGCCTGATTTGACGTACTGAACTAACGTAGGAAGGAATAAGGGATGACCGGCTATATTCTCAGGAATGCCTCTGGTCTATCGTACTCATGGCGTATCAGCATTCTTCCATCCTATCCGTGATGTTTTGACATATCGATGTGTCGTTTGAATGTGCAACAGGCTCCCGCCATATATCCATGCGGTTTATGGAGACGATGGGGCATCAAAAGGAGGATGTGTCCTAGTGCTCTACATATGTTTGCTTGTACAATATAACCATTTATTAATGTTGCTCACTTACGACCATGACACACTGAATGGTGCTCTTTGATCTGTACACAACTGGACAGCACTTCAATTTGGCGAGGTCATTTTTTGTAGAGGTTTGTGTCAGAGTATAAGGGAATTTAAAATGGCAACGCAAGTAACGGGGAGGAAAAGAATTCCCAACCGGGAGAAACTATCGGCGGAGGATGATGCTCTCAGTCAAATAGCTCGAGAGGTAAGACAGATAACCAACATTTCACGTGCTCCTATAGACGTAGCTATATCATGCTGCGCAAAATGTCGCCCTTTTACTCCAAGTACTGGAGAATTTAAAATGTAAGTCTTAATGGGAATTCCCAATGATCTTGCTGAATAATGAAAGGGATTTTGTCGGTTGTGCTGTCCTCACTCCCCGTTTCCCGCACGCAGTAAGGAAAAATGAACACGAATATGATGACGCTCGTGTCCTTTAATAATGTGAATGGGAAACATTGTACCCCTTCTCCTCCCAATTATTAAGCGCTTGTGAATGACAAAAACACATTATTCGTCGCAGTCTGAATCAAGGCATTGTTGCTAGCATGACCTACATGATTGAAAGACTTCAATTGTAGGTTGATTATGGTGGTAAACAAGCATTTGCTTCTATACAAATAGCGTTAGTGCACAGCATCCTCATGTTTGGATCCCTGCACAGCGGTGTGACGTCACTAAGCAAAGATCAAACGAAAAAGTTGAGAGAATGTCCCAGACTGCTGACGTCAGAACCTGCTCTGGCACATCACACCCAGTAAATGGCCCGAATAGCCTCGGGGATGTATTTTCAAACACACAGAGCTCAAATTGTGCTGATCACTTAAATACTACGCCATATGTGATCCAGCATTGTCCTCCAATAGTTCGGTTTTCAGTTCCTAATGAAAAAGACACAGACAGCTAGGTTTCGTTTTTAAAGTATATGGTGCAGGGGTTTAGTCATTCTTGCTATGTTTATTTATACTCCTCTATTATTATTAAACAGTTAACTGATATTGTAATTGAAGTCATCTTATTTCTTATGTTTCAAAAGATGTTTCATATTAAGGGTAAAAGGTTTGTGTTTAGTGCCACTAGTTCTTTGCAACAATATTCAGGTTTTCAGGTTCACTTAAAGACCTCTGTGACCTTTTGGATCAGCTGACCACATCTGGAAAGCATTTCCTTACTGAAGAATCCACATATGGACATTTTTTTCCCCCACAATTTTTTACCAACACACTTCCTTTTTTCTGTTTGACCTTGACCTTATCTTGTTGCTTAGCTGGTGCCCTTTATAGGCAAACTCTTTGGGTGTGGTGTGGAAATGTATCTTGGACATTTAGTCTCCAGCTCCAGCAAAGTAATGATGCTTTGCATCATTTGCCCTCTGGTCCTTGTGTTCTTGTAAAACTCTGTACCTAGCCACTATTAAACTCACCACCCCTCTTACAGGATGAATCAGTCCCCGAAGAGTAGAATAAACTCTACATCCTCAAATGCTTTTCCTTAATTTTTGTTCTGCGTTCTCATGAAAACTGCACGATCAGCCATAATGTCAAAGTTAGAGAGAGACTGAGTGAAAGTCTAAGTAATCGTTCAACCAAAAATAAAAATGTTGTCATTATTTTCTCATCTTCGTGCCATTCCAAAGTCATGTAACATTTATTCTTCTATTTAACACAAAAGGTGAGTTTTTGAAATATATACTGGGCACTCTTTTCATTATAATGAAAGTGCAACAAGCTCCACAAAATTACCATAACAGTAATATTATGTTGTCCATACTATTTGTGAACTATTTTCCAAGAACAGGCAGAAATTTAAGTTGTCATTCATTGAAAATCAGTACATCTGCCCTGCCTCTCCGATTCATGAACAACAGAACCAGTTATACACTTTGATTCAAGCTTTCTGGCACAAAAATGATTTAAGAATGCACTGAAGTCTGATCTTTTCAGTGATTCACCTGATCCAGTTCACACAACCTGAATGGTTCACAGAAATCCAAATAATTTGTTCGCTAGACTGATCTGTGCTGCATTACCCAAAACCATTGTAAGCCTAAGTAGATCGTAGAGACCACTGCTGCCAGTGGTTTCTACGATCTGCTTAGGCTTATGATGCTTTCGGAACATGCAGCACATTGACTGGACTCAATGATCCAGTTGCAACAGCACACTCGAGACTGAGATTATCAGTGATTTGCATTTGAATTTTGAAACTTAAAAGCTCCTGTCCACAGTCATTATAATTGATGACAAAAAGTATGTTATTTATAATGTCTTCTTTTGTGTTCCCTAAAGATAAAGTTCTACAGATTTGGCAATAATGTTTGGGTGAGCTAATCTTTTAAACTTATACCTCAGAGGACCTCAGATGATGCCAACCCTGAAACAACATACAGAACTACCACATTTTGCTATAAGTTTGATTGCATCATATAATAATTGCTGTTAATAGTGTTCATCGTCTGTTTGATTACGTCTTTAATTGATTTTTCCGTACATTTCTGCCATATGTACATTAACTGACAGTCACCACTGATAAGCTACCACTAAATATTGTAGAAACTTAATTTGCTGTAAAGTTGCTTTGCAATGATTTGTATCGTGAAAAGCGCTGTACAAATAAACTTGAAATGAATTGAATTGAATACCTAAACTTTGTATTTGGAGAAGCATAGTCACATAGCAACCTATTAGACAGTTCTGTTTAGGCCTGAAGTAGGTGTGCAGTGTGATGTGGAGCCATTAAGATGCTGCAGTCAGACAGCTATGTAGCATTTACAAGGTTGATCTGTAATGAGTATAATCAACATCTCTGCCAGCTGAGCTGTTTTTATACACCAGGCATTAGGGAACAGCCATGCCAAGGAAAAGCATTACAGAATAGCCAATCTCTGTAGAAACTCGACCACCTTTTTTTCTCTGTTTGTTTGCAGCAGCAGTGGGGTTGGGGTGTAGACTTTATTTCAATGTGATTAGAATGGAGCTTTAGTTTTTGCCATGGCGATTATGTAAAAGTCTTTCCATATAGTCTTTCCCACACATTTTATAGTTGAGTCAATGTTTTTATTTATTTAGCTTAATCACTGTTATAATGTTTTCATAGACTTTTTGGCTTCTTTGCAGCATGTGTCTCAGCTGCTCACTTATTGTTTTTTTGTACAGTGATGGTTTGGTCTGTTTATCACATTACAGTCAGTAAAATGGTACAAACTAGCATGGGGAGGATGGTTGGCTCTATGGTCCTTTATTGGGTCCAGAGGAGAGGGGTCCACCCATAAGAATTTGGGCCCTGTGAATTTTAGCGACAGTTATGCCTATAGCTATTGCTATAGTTCAACAAATCAGCCAGTGCTGATTCAAAACGTACCCCCTCCCCCCCACCAAGAACAATGTGCATGTGTAACATTATCATAACAAGTTTACTATGTGCAGGATGATGATGCACCAGCCAATGTGCTATTAAGGGAAAAATAGAAACATTTGCTAAATTAGAACAAAGAACACTGTGTAAAAATATTTAGAGAGGCCATTTTACCCCACTCCTGGGGTAAGAAAGCTCTCTGGGGCAAGAAACCCCCTCTCCTGAGTACACTTTTATAGAATGTATGAATGACTTATTTATGGAGTATTCTAATTTGTTGAGATAGTGAGTTGGTGGGTTTTTGTTAAATGTGAGCCAAAATCATCACAATTAAAACAACCAAAGACTTAAACTACTTCAGTCTGTGTGCATTGAATTTATTTAATACACGAGTTTCACAATTTTAGTTGAATTACTGAAATAAATGAACTTTTCCACGACATTCTAATTTATTGAGATGCACCTGTATAATCTTTAAAGTGTCATTCATGTAAAATACCATATCAACTATTGTATTTATAACCCCACAAATTACAATAAGTATTACATAAAAAAAAAAAAAAACACTAGTAACAACATGCCACTTGAGGCCTTCTTTGCCAATTCTGGTGTGGCTACTTACCCCGTCTTACCCTACTCAAATGATAGATCCAGAAGAATGGAGCAAAATGCATTTTGATTGCTGATAATGGTGTAATAATAGTGGATGTTATTCAAAGCTTATGACAAACTCTTTTCAAGCAGAAATCACGTCTCATGATCCAAATTTAACATCTACCTCAGTCACAGCATGTGGGTTCCATTGGAACTTTGGACTTTGTTCACATTCGTCTCTTTTTCCACTTACTGCCCTTGTATTTTCCGACTCCTGAGACAGGAAGTAGAAAGCCTTAAGGCTGTACGTCTTAGGCTATGTTCCAAATGGTGCTCTTGATATGTACTTATGGTCTTGCGGACCTGCCGTGGCTCGTGTGCCTGTGAGACCGTGGTACATCCAATTGGATATTTTAGGGATCTCAAGACCGCCCACTTAGCAGAAGCACTGATACAACAGTTAATGCAACATTACATCAGCAATGTGTGGATTTGGAGGTAGACCGCAAAGGTTTAGGGATGGCATTTAGGACCTTGAGTTATTGTTGCAGAATGGTTGGGTTTGTGGAGGAAAAGGTGTGGTTTTTGGAAAATTGGGGGAGGGAATTTAGCTGATCTAGTAGAAGAAGAGTATTTAGCCCCTGCCCCACTGCAGCAACAGATTGGCCAGCCACCACCCACTGACCTGCATCCTTTAAGCCTCTCCACAACATCCTGTGTTAATCGCCCCTCTAGGAGCCTCACTACTGAGCATAATTTTGGCCGCTTTCATTGAAACTCCACAGCCATCTGAAATGTGTCCCCTTTCAGGGCTACTGATGACAGTTTAACAGAGAAATACCTCCAGTGTGAAGTGCCAGGAATGCAGAGGCAGTTTTTCTGTTAGTCATGCAGGGTCATATATCAGCCTATTCTGCTCTCTGTGGTGCAGTGGGAGGCAAATCTGATGTTGTAGGACATTCAGTGCTGCCAGATTGGACAGATTTGAATTTGATTGTGCGGGTAAAAATTGATTTGGACGGGTGGACAAAATTTGGGCTGGTTTGGGGTCAGTTTTGGGGTTTTCAAACATCTAAATTGTATAGGCTAATTGGTTAACAAACAAAACCCAATTGTGCATGTACTGCATCCAATTACATTACCTAACACACACACCCACTGCAGATTCGGCTGATGCTGATGTTGACGTTGCCTGCCACAGTTTTGGGGTTTTCAAACATCTAAATTGTATAGGCTAATTGGTTAACAAACAAAACCCAATTGTGCATGTACTGCATCCAATCAGTCATCATGACATTACCTAACACACACACCCACTGCAGATTCGGCTGATGCTGATGTTGACGTTGCCTGCCGCACTTCAGTCAGACGTGATGATTCATGAGTTGACGGGTTTTTAGCACGATGAGGGATCAGATTTTGAATGTATAGCTGTATATTCAAGTGATCACAATGCCAAAGTGGCCTAAATATAAGTTACATGGTAAATAAGAGCACAGTTGAATAATTTAATCAAAATCAAACTGAATATGGGACTGCCAAGATCTGTATTATGTTCTACAATATGTACTTCATGAAATACTTCCTCTAGTTCTGTCTGAAGTTAAAGTGCGACACGAAGGTAAACGTATTACTGTTATTGTTAATTTTTTATGGTCAGATTATCGTACAGAATGTATCAATGAATGATACAGTTTTGACTGTCATGGTGTGTGCATGAACGAGTGTGAAATACTTGCTAATTACATTGCTTATTCTGATCACTTATATTGGGCACTTTTTGCATTTAAATTGGTTTATTCTGACTGTTGACATTGAAAATGATGCACATGTTCCCCTTCAGGAACTCGAGCTGCGTCGGAAACGCTTTGGGAACGCCCCCAGCGTGACCATGCTCTGAATCACATATGAAATCAGTCCAATAGATGGGCGAGACGTCATGGGCGGGTGACGTTGCGACCAGGAAGCTATAAAAGCACGTGCGGTGGAACCGGCGTCAGCTTTTTGTCATTCATCAAGCGCTCTGTGTGTGTGTCAGTCGCTATCTGTTTGTGAGTCGTAATCTCAGGCTGTGTGTTCTTCCCTGCCCGCGCTACATTTCGGGTGGGGACACACACAGTTTGTGTGTTGTCTGCTTGGGAGCGAAGTACGCAGAGTCAGCTCTCTTGCAAAGCGTTTGTTACTGCCTTGCTTCGCTCTCGGAAGGCTCTCTTTGAGGAGGGCGCCTTCACCGGCGTTTCTTGCGCCGCCGGACCCGCTTTCGCCGAGGCGGAGCGGCGGCTGTGCTCGTGGGGTTCGCATATGGATCCGGTGGAGGGAATGTAGACGGGCGAGTCCCTATCTTCTTCCTCACCTACCAGATTCAGCGCCCGCTCTCGGGGTCCGGAAGCCCATGCTGTGGTTCTTTCCTCCCGATGAGAGGGCTCGACGCTCCGCCTGTCTTCCTCCGAGGAGATTGATATGGAGGGCGTCGATGAGCTCGCCAGTTGCATAAGCATCAGTTACACAAGCATATTATGCCTAATGTTATAATGAGCGCGCAGTCAGCTCTCGGAAATAAGGGGCTGATTGTGCTTCTCCCCGCTGAACGCTCCGCTCACGCCGGGCACGCTACGAGGAGTGTGTCCGTGCTTGCGAGCTCGCGGTTCAGTCCCGCTATTGCTGAGGCATGGCGGCGATTCAGATCGCGGGGATCGCACGTGGATCTAGCGGATGGGTTGGAGACGGCTCGCCTTTCTCCGCCTGCACTCCTTAGATCCAGCGCTCTCTCTCGAGGCTCGGAAGCCCGTGCTGCGGTTTCTTCTCCCTCTGAGTGAAAGCTCTGCTGCTGCAGTTATTTTTCTCCAAGGAGATTGATATTGTTTGTGTGACCAAGCGCTGCCGAGGCAACGTGTGAATTACATCATTTCAGTTTTTGATGTGAATCTTACCACACCAGACCGTGATTACTCGTTTGGTTGTTTGGCTGCATTTAATTCTGAG
>NW_015628698.1:376959-378078 GCF_001515625.1 Sinocyclocheilus rhinocerous | reverse complement strand
AAGGCGGATCTGCGGACCGTCATTCCCACTGGATAGTCTTCAGCTAAAACGCCCTGACGCCTAAGGCCCAGGACTTCTGAGGGCCGGCCTCCTCTGGGGAAGAGCGGTGTACACCTCATTATACGGTGGCCGTCTCTCCTCAGTGCACTCAGGAGATCGGTCTGCCAACCCTGCCACCTACGGTGCTTCAGGGCGGAGCGGTCTTTGGCGAGCGCTACTCTCAGTCACCGCCCGGAAACGTAGCGGTACTAAGAGGCGAGGTGTGTGGATGCTGCTCTGGCTCCTCTGTGACTCCAGGGCATCCACATACTCAACCACATCGATGATTGGTTGATATTAGCTCAATCTGAGCAGATGGTGGTTCGGCATCGAGATGTCGTTCACGCTGACTTGTAAGAGCTGGTGTTTAGACTTAACGCCAAGAAAAGTGTGCTTTCTCCGGTCATCTGGGTGTGGTGTGGGATTCGACCAGGATACAGGCACGTCTGTCTCCTGCTCGGTTTGAGTCGATCCTCACTGCATTTGCGAGAGTGAGAGAAGGCCGGTCACTCACTGTCAGCAGTTCCAGAAACTGCTGGGTCTGATAGGAGCTGCGTCCAACGTGATACCTTTTGGCCTGCTGTACATGAGACCCCTACAGTGGTGTCTCAAGACCAAGGGATTCTCCCTGAGGGGAAACCCGCTCCGCATGCTCAAGGTCACGCGGCGATGCCTACGTGCCTTAGACATGTAAAGTAAGCTTGGTTCTTGTCTCAGGGCCTGGTGCTGGGAGCTCCTTGTGGCCGCGTAATGCTAGTGACGGACGCGTCCCTCACCGGTTGAGGAGCGTTCATGAGTGGCCGCTCAGCCCGCAGTCTGTGGAGCGGCCGCCATCTCACGTGGCACTTCAACTGCCTGGAGATGCTGGCTGTTTCTCTAGCATTGAAACACTTTCTCCCAGACCTAAGAGGTCGCCATGTGTACGCCGGTTCCACCGCACGTGCTTTTATAGCTTCCTGGTCGCAATGTCACCTGCCCATGACGTCTCGCCCATCTATTGGACTGATTTCATTTTTTGTTGGAGTGGGTGGGTTTTGGTGAGCTTTTGGGCTGGAAATCGTCCATCCAATCTGGCAACAC
>NW_015628698.1:370251-376949 GCF_001515625.1 Sinocyclocheilus rhinocerous | reverse complement strand
CGGTCATGTCACCTGGAAAACAAAAACAACTCGTTCCCTATAATTGTGTATTACATTTACTCAGAATCACTGTTAAACCAGTTTATGTGACCACATCGTTTAAGGATTGTTTATTTGCTAACTATGTTTTAATGTCTGATTTACCAACATTATGCAAATCAGGTACTGCCACAAATAAACTGACAACTTTAGAGCTGAACGCAAATTGCTCAGTGCAATTTCCCATTTTGCAGGCCAGTTCTGAGTGCTTAGTTGCAGAGGAACTTGACAACTGCGATCCAGGCACCTTAGTAGGCTCTTTAAAATGCTAAAAGTGTGCACAATTAATGCATTTCTAGATATACGTACTCATCTCTAACATTTGATGAATAACTGATGAAATAATCAGTAGAAAATTTAAACAAACGTTTATTTTATAAAATTTGAAAATATTTACTGGCTGGCTGCTTTCCACAAGCAATAATAGGGTTAATGACATGACACTTGTTTTTACTGTTCATTTATTGAAAAATATGTTGCAAATACAATTCATTCAAACTGTGACTTGTATTCAGTTCTTCTGTGATGAGCTTGTCTTTAATTTCTGGAAAAAAAATGCATTGAAAGAATTATTATTATTTTTTTTAAGAATTCTTTATTAGGAAGTTTGCCACATTAAGCTTTATTATTATTTCTTATAAACATATTTTAACAAAACTGGTTTACTATTAATATTTGAAAAAACTTTGATCAGCTAATTCAGCTTAATCAAAGATAGAGATAGAGAGGGCCTTCATGACTGTGTCAATGTCAAGTATTCTAAAATAGTTGATAACCTTTTCATGAGATGACAAGGTTAGTTTACAGTGTAATATCTAATGTGGTGCAACTTTTGATAGTAAATAATGATAAATTTTTTGTCTTCTTGCATTTTCCTCGCAAATAACACTTACAGTATTGCAATCTGTATTGCTGACTCACTCCATTTTCAGTCAATGCAAACGCACACACACATTTGTGATCTGGGTGTAGTGTGAGTCAGCATACTTGATATTCAAATGAACCCCTTCGCAAGACTGTGGAGGAGGAGGAACGCTCTTGTTGTTTGTTCCATCAGTCCCTATGCAAAGTTCATTTGGCAGTCTTGCTCCGAGCCACATATGTTAAATATGGCTGTGAGGTGCAGGCTTGTTTGCTTTGGAGCCTAATGCTATGTGTGCTCATGGTCTCCAAAGACACCAAGAGTGTAAGTTAAAATGTGCTGGGCCTGAACCACAACTGCCTACTTCATTTCTGCCATGTGGACTGCATGTCAAACTGACTCAGTGTTGCCGTGCTAGGAGTTCTCTACAAATAGTTCAAGAGTGTATCAAGGCTATGTGATTTTGTTATTGGATTGCCTAATTGAAAGAGAGTCTGGGCTGGTCTGCCCAGGAGAGGATTGTGAGGATTGTTAATTCATATGGGGTTGCCAAAGCATGAGTTTGATCTCAGATATTCCCTGCGTGATGGTCCTTGGCAAAAAAAAATAAACATTTTGTCGGCCCCTTAAGTGCGTCGGCCCACCGGGAAAATGCCTGGTATGCCCGATTACCAATCCAGCCCTGGTTGGAAGAGATTTGCACATGCAAATATACGCACAAACAAGTACACAGTCCGAAAATCTTACATTTTATGCCAAATACAGGTTCTTAAGTGCAAGTAGTTGATTAATGATTATTCCTTAATCTATGAAGATTAAACTCTTCCTAATACTGCTTATGTTGTATGTTGGATTAAGACATCTTGCTTCACACAGCAAAATATGATAAGCAGCAATGTGTCTGTTGTAGAATCACAGCTCCACAAATCATTTACAAGGTACAATAAATTTTAGTTACATAATTGTTTGATATAATTGATTATCCTTGTTATATTTGTGTCATTCAAATATTGCTGTTTTGTAAGAATATTTCGGCCTATTTGGGGAAAAATTGTGTCATATTACAGTCTTCATTTAGAATAGAAATAACTGAAAATGACTCAGTTCAGTGAGGGAGTCAGTCAAACTCAGTAATGGCTCTGAATGATTCACTGACTGTATGAGTTTAATTCAAACTACTCACTTACTAGTGAGTGTCTCATTAAAAAAAAAATCAGTTCTTAAGAATCACTTGACCTTGATTCAAAGAAAACGTCTCAGGTTACGTATGTAACCCTAGTTCCTCGAGGGAACGAGACGCTGCGTCGGAAACGCTAGGGGAACGCCTTCTGTGACCACGCTCTGAATAACATGTTAAATCAGTCCAATAGCTGAGCGGGACGTCACGCCGCTTGTGCTTTTATAGCTTCCTGGTCATGACGTCACCCGCCCGTGACGTCCCGCTCAGCTATTGGACTGATTTCACATGTTATTCAGAGCGTGGTCACAGAAGGCGTTCCCCTAGCGTTTCCGACGCAGCTCGAGTTCCTGAAGAGGAACAGCACCTTGCTTTGCTCACTTTACAGATTATAATAAACTAATGTATAAAAAATAAACCTTTAATGAAACCGCACGTGGATGCGCACATACAGTGAAAATTCCCATACAGAAATTTCCTATACAGAAATACAGTAAAGAGTAATTTTGTGGAAGATTATTAATAACTGTCTTATATTTTTAATATATTTAAAGTTTTATTTATTCCTGTGGTGGCAAAGTTATTGTTGTCATATGATACTACAGAAATCATTCTAATGTGCTGATTTGAAACATTTCTTATTATTATCAATGTTTATTTTTGTGGAAGCCTTTATACATTTTTTTCAGCATTATTTGATTATTTGAAACAGATTTTCTTTGTATTAATGTCTTTACTGTCACTTTTGATCAATATGATGCATCCTTGCTGAAAAAAAAAGTATTCTTTAAAACTTCTTTAATACCCCAAACTTTTGAATGGTAGTGTAGGTACTAACTGTCCCTTCGCTCTTATGTGAGTTTGCAGAGTTGATCTCTTTCCTGGCACAGAAAGAATCTAGTTCCTTATGGTTCCATAGGGAGGCCTGTGGGGTCCTGACACAGCTGAGGAGGAAAGGAACATCTGTCAGATTCTGCCACGCTCTTGCTTGATCTAGGACAAGCACTCTGTCTTCTCCTCACAAAACCTCAAATCCCTCTAATAACAGTGACTTGTAGCCTGTTTTTACAGAGCGGTGTTTAACGAAACCAGAACTAAACATTAAAGCTCAAAATATAGCTTCCCCAGTGAGGGAATCCGGCCAATGAAGAAAATGCAGATTGCACTGACTGCTTTCATTTTTCTTTTTAGTAGAGTATGTCTGAGAGCAGATTTAGTGCATTAGAAATCACTCAGGTATGACAGCTGCGACAATCAGCGAAGCCAGAGCCTTTCATAATTAAAGAAGCGGAATATTGCATTAGCAGTAATAATGTTATTTCTCTACAATTTAGTTCTACACTAACACACAAAACCAACAAAAAGCACTGGTCTAAAGTGGAGAATGTACACAAGTCTGGGATGACTGATAAGGCACCAGTTTATCGCATACACATGTGTCTCATGCTGAGTCACTGATCAAAGGGTTTTGACCTGTGGAGTCCACTGGCATGTGGATGTGTTTAGACTAACTATTCTTTATTGGTGCGGTATTTCAGCAGACATTCTGGCATGGAAACTTTTGGATTTATATTTCTCAGGCTGTGGTTGGGATCTCTTGTTTCTTCTATTGACTAGCTGGGTTATTCATTTTCTGATAATTTTCTTTTACAGAATATTCCCATAATAGTCATAGTGTCACCTGGATTATTAACATGATTATACTATATTAAAACCAAAGATGTACAGCAAAATTGGATAAAAAAATTAGTGGTCTATATTTGACATTTTTTTATTATAAGCATAGGCTGATAGGTTTTTTCATTTGGCCAATGTGTCTGCGTCATGATCTGTCAGTTTAGTTTTCATTCTTGTGGACTCTAGGCCCTGTCCACACGAACACGGTTATTTTTAAAACCGCAGCTTTTTCTACGCAGTTTGGCCGTTCGTCCACACGCAAACGCAGCACCAGTTCACTGAAACCGAACATTTTTGAAAATGCCTGCCAGGGTGAAGATTTTCAAAAACTCCGGTTGCAGTGTTATTGTGTAGACAGCGAAACCGGAGTTTTTGGCTTGTGACGTCGAAGCCTGCGCTGTTATCTCTGCCTACTGGGAACTTTTTCAGGCTTCTGATTGGCCAACATGGCTTTTGGATTTTTTTAAAACAGAAGAAGGAAAAACATGGCCTTAGTTTGCTTGTCATTATTTCCTGTTGTCTTTGTTCACATTCCCGCCATTTGTTTGTTACCATGGATATTCATTTAATCATCACAGCTGTTCATATTTGAGTTTGTTATCAGTGTATAGCAGGGTACCTCAAATCTTGCCCTGGAGGGCCAATGCGCTGCAGAGTTTAGCTCCAACCCTGATCAAACTCACCTACCTGTGATTGTAGCCTTGTCCAAATACCCACACTTGCGGTCTTTGCACTTGACCACTTGACTACTTGTATGATGTATTTCCTGTATTTGGCCCAAGTGTTCAAGTGAGCATGAAGGTGTGCTTTAAGGGCACTGCGCTTTGGCGTTTTTAAGACCTGGGACAGTCTTGCGCACTTACTTCCTGTCGCGCGTACGTGCTCTCAAGTGGCCAAGACCGCAAGTGTGGGTATTTGGACAAGGGGTGTCTAATGATCCCGAAGACATTGATTAGCATGCTCAGGTGTGTTTGATTAGGGTTAGAGCTAAACTCTGCAGGAAAGTGGATCTCGTGGGCCAGATTTGAGGATCCCTGGTGTATAGGGTACAATGGGGCTAAAGGCGCCCCAGGGTAAAAGGTGCCTTTGATATTATGTTCCTCTAAACCACTAGATGGCACAAAAACGTGGCATAGCACTTTCCAAAACATCCGCTTTTCAAGATGCAAGTGTATATTTGGCTGATGATTGACGCGATCGCGCGCAGCAGCGCAAAGTTGATTCTGTGCTTACTTGATCTAATATTTTATGTTTTTTAAAATGTTGTAGATTTAAGTAGCAAATGAGAATCGCTAAAATTATTGAATATATTTTGAGACAAAGGTCTTCTTAATGATTCCCTGTTTGGTTGAAGATGATTAAAGCAACAGTTTTTAAATAACGAGAAGAATATGTAAAAGTATGCTATGTGGTAAAAAGCGCCCCTGCTGTTGGGGCTAAAAGGCACAGTAATTAACATGATAATTAATAGATGGCTGACTTTTCCAATTGTTGACATGACATGGCTAGATTCAGATGGTAAATATCAAATATTATGTTGGGTGTCCATCTCGGAGATAATCACCATGTTTAGAATGAAGCCATCATATTTGAAAACATGATATTAATCATATCATATAATAAAATATCATTTGTTGTTACTACTGTAAATCTATATTCAATTATTATGGGATCTCCTTCAGTGCTTTCAGAATCTTTACTTATTAAAATGATTTTGTTTCTGTATTTTAAAATATATTTTTATATCAACATATTGTAATGACAGTATATTTATTGATCAAAAATTATTTTTTTATTTTTCAAAATAAACAGAAAATAGTACAAACTTTGCTAAAGTGATTGTTTTGAACAAGTATTAACTTAGACTTTATTTAAAAAACAAAACAAAAAAACATTATTTTAGCTGAAGTATTTGTACCATATGCCTTTTACCCCATGCTGGTGAGCCTTTTACCCCATGTGTGGGGTAAAAGCCCCCCCTTGCCACCTCATACATTTATAAGATTTTTAAACAAAATAAACAACTTGAATGATTTATTTTCACACAAAATCTGTTTCTCCATTAATGTTCAATACAAACGTATATATTTTTTCTGCAATTATAAATTTTAAGCGCAGTGAATAGCACATTTTTTCTTAAGGTGTGCCTTTAGCCCCGTTGTACCCTATATTTAAGTTCCTTTGTTTCATCAGTTCTTTGTCGGTTGTTGTTTGTGTATGGTACACACTGTTACATGTGTTTGGGTCATTTTATGTTTATTTAAACATTAAATACCTTCGTTTTAGAAATTTTGGACCTGTCTTCATCTTTGGACTTTTAGAAACATGACAGTCGGAAGTAGGACTTTTATTTTGACAGTGGAGGCCAATGCCTAAATGTTTTAGCTCCCATTCTCCATCTTCATTAGTTTACTCTCTGTTTTACAGTGATATCTAATCTATTATTAGACAGAACTGTTAAGCAAAGAAAGTAAATGGTATATGAAAAAGCAGAATAGCATTTGCTTTTCTATTATTAATAATAAAAATGCAAACACTATAGTACTTAATCATCTTCCATCAGCATTCAGCAAATATGCATTTATATAATTTAAACAATTTAATTTGACTATCTAATAAACATTTCAATTCACAAACCTTGCAAACATTCCAACTGGTCGATCAGTGAATTGTGCATTTGTAGACTGCATTAAAATGTGCATAATGGTTGGTTTGTGCGAATTGGATGCAGACAAGATAGTTCAGCTGTCACTGGACATGCACAATCATCACACTTTAAATTTTTGATTTTAAAGTATGCTGTGCTATATACAGTTGGCCGCTATGTTGTATTCATGTCATATTCACTCAGTATTTAAAATTAGTGCTACCTTGTCTTTATACGGTAGCTCTCACACCTTGGTAATAAAATCGCCATTGGCTAGTATTTTTTTTAGTTTACTC
>NW_015628698.1:363520-370132 GCF_001515625.1 Sinocyclocheilus rhinocerous | reverse complement strand
ATTACTTCATTAAAAAAGTATTCAGTAACGTAATCCAAGTACCACAATATAAAAGTAATGTAATCTCATTACTTTTGGATTACTTCAAGTTACATACGTAAATAAGTCAAAAAATCAATATCAAAGTACTTTTATTTAACTATGACTTTAAAATTAAAACTAGTAAAAACTATTTGAAATTATTAAAAATCATGTCTTGTTTCACCATCTAGATATTCCAGCCTGTATATATATATATATATATATATATATATATATATATATATATATACATTTCAAATTTAAATGTTCATTGCACGTTTATTGGATTGAACAGGCCTTAATTGAAAACAACCCACCTCAGAGGACTTCAGTATTAATATTACTGTAGTATTGTTGCATGGATGTTCTTGATGCTAGGCAGACTGTTTTGTACATTGTAATGAACTTTTTTTTCTTGGCGGAACATAATATACAGGTAAAATTATACAATTTGTAGTTTAACTATATGTTTCTCTGTCATTTCCATTTTCCATTGTTCTGATAGTCTGTGATAGTCAGTAGCTTGTGGGAGTTGCTCTGCTGGGCAGTATGAACTCTCCAGCTCTCTGCTCGCTGTTGACTGGCCAGTGGACGTGGTTGGCAGGATCTAGGGCAGAGGCTTGTCTGAAGCTCCTTATTCAATGAGCTGTGACTTGTTCAGACAAAAGAACCAGAGCAGCTTTCTAACAGTGTTTGTGTCGCTTGGCAAGCTTGTTATTCTGACCAATGTGTCAGAGACTTAGCCAGAATTCATACAGCGTATTACACGTGCTGTCTGTATGGATGTGCAGAGAAACTACAGACAGCAAAGGTCAAACTCATTTAAGGTCAGATTACAAAACATGTTTACTTTTTTATTTATTTTAATAATTATTTTTATTACAAATGTAACATACTAATATAATAATTAGACATTTTTCCCCCCTCAAATAATCACACTGATCTTACCATATTATCATAAAAACACCTCCTGCTCTAGACCAATAGCAAGTTTGTTGACTAGTCTCTCAAACAAGTCATTATATATGAGTTATAACAACAACTATATAGTGTACTAGTTTATTCTAGTAGAGTATAAAATGCTAAACTTATTAGTCTTTTTTAAACTTTATTACTATTACTTTTTGTAATGAGCAATACATTGAAAACACTGCCCCCTAGTGAGTCATAAATTATCACATAATTTATGACTCACTAGGGGGCAGTGTTTTCAATGTATTGCTCATTACAAAAAGTAAAAAGTTTCCATAGCAAAAAATAGTGATAATGGCGCTAACAGGGTGATGCAGAGGAGACGAATTGTTGAATAAAGTTTTTTTTTTCTTCTTTTGCACACAAAAAGTATTCTCGTAGCTTCGTAAAATTACAGTTGATCTCCTGATGTCACATGGATTATTTTACCGATCTCCTTGCTACGTCTCTGGACTTGGGAACATTTCAGTTGTATTGCTGTCTATACAGGTTCAGACAGCTCTCAGATTCCATCAAAAATATCTTAATTTGTGTTCCGAAGATGAACGAAGATCTTACGGGTTTGAAATGACATGCGGGTGAGTAATTAATGACAGAATTTACATTTTTGGGTGAACTATCCCTTTAAGGACATTTTTTGTTTTTGCACAATCTACCACAGCTGTAGATAATTCATAGTAAGTTTAAGAACCTTAAAAAATGGCATTTTGATGATGATAGATAGTAAGCCTTTACATTTACAATGTTGTATGTCAGTTGGGTTGCTGAGCAGCCTTTTTTTCTGTTATGCTTTGGGTTTCACATGTTGACCGGAAATGGCAGTTTGGAGGCAGTGAAGGAGTTATTCCGGTAACACTTCCTATGAAGCCCATATTTATAATACATTATAAGGGTATTCTTAAGGCATTATAATGAATGCATAATGCATTATAAAAAACCTTATACTCTCTGTCATACTCTGTAGCCTTTCTCACTCACACTGGTAAATAGTCTTGACTTTCATATGTATTGAATATTTCATATTTGACAGTTCTGACTGAATCTCTCTCTCTATGTCTTTCTATCAGGCGGAGGCAAGACTGGCAGCTAAGCGGGCAGCCCGGGCAGAAGCTCGAGAAATCCGAATGAAGGAATTGGAGAGGCAACAGAAAGAGGTCAGGAGATAATCTTCTTTGGCAGACTGTTACAGTTCTACTGTTTATTCTAGGATATAGGAAATAGCTTGTAAAGTTCTACATAAGATGATAACTATTTCACACTGGCACAACATGTAGTTCACACTTATTTAAGCAACATCATACAAGCAAGAGTGCAGTTACTAAATACTAAATATTTTGTGTCATTCAATAATACTAAATAATTGTGTTACTGAATAATACTCAATATCTTGTGACTTGGGCTGTGTTGATATTCAGAGCAAAAGCACTATTGCTTGTGTGATATTGCTTACCTGATAATGTTCCAGTATAACAGTTCAAGAAACTAGAAGTTAATATTGAGTAATGAGAACCGCTGACCTAGAAAGATGTGTTAATTTACTTCAATTCTCATAAACCACCTCAGGATTAAAGTACAATACCACTCTCACAATTGAACTGGAGCAGAAACACAGTTATTCATGATTTAAACCTTTTAAACATCTAAACCAGTCTTGAAGTGTATGAGTTGTGTGAAGCAGAGAAAAGAGTGTATAAATATTTCTGTGTTTATATAAAGTTTTTGTGTGTGTGTGTATGTGTGTGTGTGTGTGCTGCGATTTAGCTTAGTCTTAAACCTTTTAAACATCTAAACCAGTCTTGAAGTGTATGAGTTGTGTGAAGCAGAGAAAAGAGTGTATAAATATTTCTGTGTTTATATAAAGTTTTTGTGTGTGTGTGTATGTGTGTGTGTGTGCTGCGATTTAGCTTAGTAAATAGCTACTCTGTAATACTAAACTATGTAAAAATGTGATACGTATGTAGTGCTGAGTAGGCTTATAAGGTCGGTGAATATTATGACTTTTCACATACATTAGATGTATATTCTTTATTTAGTAATTATGTCATTGTGTAACTTCTTTGGTTTTTTTGAGAGTATCGTATTTTAGAATAGCTGCTTTGATAATACTTGTAATGGAATAGTGAAAGTATTAGGGGTTGTTATAATGTGCACTGCTATTGATTCACTACTAAAGTCAGTAAGATTTTTTTAATTGAAAGAAGTCTCTTTTGCTCACCAAGGCTGCATTAAAATACAGTAAAACATGAAATATTATTGCAACCTAAAATAACTGCTTTCTATTTGGATATATTTTAAAATGTAATTTATTGCTGAAATGGCAAAGCTGAATTTTCAGCAGCCATTAGTCAAGTCAAGTCACCTTTGTTTATGTAGCGCTTTATACAATACAGATTGTGTCAAAGCAGCTTTATATTGTTAAATGGGAAAATCATGTTTAAAAGCATCATGTTTAAAAAGCTTTTGAGGGTGTTTTTGGTTCTGTAAATGGTGCAGGTTATAAAAATAAAAATATATTTTAACTGTTAGATTTATATTTTTATACCTATCCTGATTTATTTACAAATGACCTTTATAATCTTCTTCAAGCTCTTTATATCTTTCTCTTCCTGTCTCACTTTCTTTCTTTCTCTTCATCCTGGTCTCCCTGCTCTTTAATTAGATATATCAAGCACAAAAGGTAAGATCTGTCTCTCCATATTCTTAATTTCTTTCTAACATTCCTCTCATTTGGTAATTAGACATTCAGGCTGCAGTATTTTTCATTATTTTACATCTATGCAACTATGAATTTTATGAACATCAGTTTACAAAATATAACCAAAGCTTGAAGAACAAAAAACAGGATCAGTCCCACATTCAAACCATGTTTTCTTTCACACCTGTTTTTAATATCCTGCTATACTTTCATCATACTTTCATAACCCTTCCTCATTTGATCCTCTTGCTCTCCTCCTCTCTGCACCAGAAATACTATGGGCTGGACAGCAAATGGGGGCATATTGAACAGTGGATGGTATGACCTGTCATTATACCACACTGCCGCATGCAGTAGACCACCAAAGATAGAATTTGCATTAGAAAATTCACACAGCACAGGTCCCGAATGCACTTAATTATACCCTAACTATCACAATGTTCTTCGGAGAATGAAATGTGATTGGTTGATGTTGCATGTCTCTTAGGCAGTCCGTGTCTGATCCTCATTTCACAGGCTTTACTGGAGCAGTGGGGGGCAGGAGGCCCATCTGACATGTTAGGGCTTAGCAGAGGTGGTCATAACATACAGCAGGATTATAGGGCAGTCGCATGACCCACATCTTAAAGCACTCAACCCTCCCCTCCCACCCCTCCAGACACCCTGTCTGAGCCCTGTAATAAACCGTGACATGACAGACAGCGTAATCTCTCAGTGCATGCTTTGTTCAGTTTTTGCAGTGTTTGATAATCATGTGACCTTTTGACCTAAAACTTCCTATTTTCTGTCCTCTTTTCCTGCTCTGCTTTTCAGGAGGACAGTGAGCGGTATTGCCGCCACTCTCGGAGACATGCCTCGGTCTGTATCTCTCCCTCTGCTTTTCATCCTTCTATTTTATTCACTTTTTATTTTCATATTATCCTCTTGCTTTCTATTCTCCTGTGTGCTCTAAAATTAAATTTGCCCCCAGTCATTGCTTTTCTAACTCTTTCTTCAGTCCCTTTCCTTTCCAATTTTTCCTCATTCTGTCCTCTTCTCCTTCCCTCTCTTCCTACAGATTTGTTCAGTTTTGTGGTGTGCTGTTTAGACTTCATATGTACATCTCCCAAAAATGAAAATCACCTTACTCACCTTGATTAGGTCAAAAAAAAAAAAAAGACTGTGACAGAATGATTTCCATACGGTTTTAATGAACTAGGGTCATTTGATTCTGAAATTTTTGGATTTACAGTAACTCTGAAATCAGTTCCTCACTGTTGTTTTAGATTTCTTTCTTTCTTTTTTAAGATTGGAAGAACATGTTCTGCTAATCTTAATATAATGACATGAAGGCTTACTTCCCTTTAAACATCCCTAATATTAATTGATTATCAGCATCTATAATTTCTTCCTGTAGTTTGGAGCAGCACTCAAAACCTTCCACTGTGGACAACAGAACAAGCTAGTTTAAACTAAACTATCTTAAGCATTTTCACAAATAAGGACATCTCTAAAATAAGGTTTTGTCAGATTTGTCTCACTAAATTTGTTCACAGAATTGTCCACAAAATGTGGTAGGTACAAACAAATACACACACACACAACACACACACACACACACACACACACACACACACACACACACAATTTAACATATGCTTTCTAGTGGGTACAAGTTAGATATTTGCTATAGTGGTAAACTTAGATATACTGAAAAGCATTTTTATTTTTACTCAAAGCAACTCCCTGTTTTCTTTGTATTCCTGTCTCAGATATCAGATGATGAAGAGCGGCTGTCTGTTGGCAGTCGGGGCAGTTTGAGGGTTAGTATACTTGTGATGTCCTCTGGATGATAAAGTAAAAAAAAAAAAAACATTGTATAATTTATGCCAGGTTCTAGCGTTTACCACTCAAAATAAAGGGTGGTAGTTAAGTGGTTATTAATTTGAAGGTTCCAGGTTCAAATAATGGAAAGGAAAATTCTTGTGTTTGTTGTAATTTTTTATAATTTAACATTAGTCTCAGTATCAGAGTAGCTTTCACTTAATTCTAATGTTCTAACAATTAAATAAAAATACTTAATTGACAAATATTTCTGGAGTCAACCATGCGCAGAAAATTATAGTAAGCAAAAGTCAGTGAAATCAGTAAAAGAGCTTGTGTGGGTTTGCTTTTTTTTTCACTCATTTTCCATCAATTTATTTTTACGTAAGTAACTTGTCAAGTGTGTGATCAAAGTGTGTCTTTGCTCAAAGATGGGACGTGACATCTCCATTCCCTCCTTCAGGACCGAGACGTTCCCTTTCAGTCAGTCACTCTCGACGTCACGTCGGTGACCGACGTATTGGGATTCCTACCAAAGCGCCATGGATGCTGCCCCTTCCAGTGTCCTGTGCGAGCCTCCTGCACCCCTTTTTGGTGTAGGCCGTGGCTCGCAACAAGAAGACCAGTCACTGTTGTCGTAGCACTACCCACTCAGTGAGATTGGATAACACTGGGAAAACGTACCCGTACCACTTGGTACAGGAACGTTGCGGAAGCCCCATCCTTCCCGAAGGAGGTTTCGGAAGCACTTACGCATATGAACAACCGTTTAGGTGCATATGGAAGATTAGAGGTGATTATAACCCTCTTGGAAATGGCAGAAGACTGCCGGGGAAACACGGGCTCTGAGGCTATACCGTGGACTTTATACATTTGGGATCCACTTAGGTCTCTACATATGAAACCCAGCCCTCTACAGGTTCTCACGGATTCATCGAGTGAGGGCCTGGCACCGGACGTTCCACCACATCTGGCTGCCAAGGGGATGGAGGAGCTCGACAGGGTCTACAGTATGGACACTCTGGAGCAGTTTTAGCTTGCCGTCACTAAACCGGGACCTCTCAGTGCCTCTACCAATTTGAGGTGAGAACACAGGAGGATACCGGCTCCACACGAAGGCT
>NW_015628698.1:361865-362370 GCF_001515625.1 Sinocyclocheilus rhinocerous | reverse complement strand
TAGAGGGGGGCCGGGGAGGATTTAACCTTCTCGCCCCCCTAAGGAACCTAATGACCAGGTCATGCTTCCCTACCGATTTCCCTTCCACGGTGTCATGGTTAGCAGCAATCACAGCGACATAGACTTTAAGGGTAGAGGGAGACAGCCTTCGCTTCAACCCTTGCTGCAAAAAGGAAAGCACGACCCTGATCGGGCATCTCCGGGGGTCTTCTCGGCGAGAAGAACACCACTCGATGAACAGGTTCCACTTCAAGGCGTAAGCGTGTCTCGTAGACAGTGCTGTTGCCGAAGTGATGGTGTCAACTACCTCCTGGGGTAGGTCACCTAGAACCTCCGCGTCCCGTCCAGGGACCAGTCATGAAGTTTCTAGAGGTCTGGAGCCTCCCCGTCTCTGAGTCAGTAGATCCTTCCTCAGAGGAATCTGCCAGGGAGGGGCTGTCATGAGGAGCACTGGGAACCAGGTCCAAGTGGGCCAATACGGCGCCACAAGCAGGACCTGCTCCTC